>NW_024962266.1:4313515-4507879 GCF_019238085.1 Lagopus leucura | reverse complement strand
CCCCGCCCCCCGGGCCCCGCGCCGCGGGCCGCGGGGCGCCCCCCCCCCCCCCCCGCGCCCCGGCCGCCCCGGGGCTCTGCTCCCTCTGTGTGATGGAGTGATGGGGGGGGAGCAGCAATAGGGTGAGCAGAGCATCCCCAGGGACGGGGCCAGGGCACCCCTCTCTGCACGCCGAAGGAGAGCAGAAGGCAGGCGCTTACCTGCCAGCTGCTGCCACACACGTGTCCTGGGCAGCCACCAAGGCAAATCCGGGCACGGGGAACAAGGGGGGGCTCGCAGGGGGTGCAGAAAGGATATGGCCAGTCGATGAGCTTCTTGGCGTATTTCCTGACTATGTTATCTTCCCCAAAGAGGAACAATGATCTGTTGACGGTGAAGCAGTTCTGCCGGACAGGGATGGGGTTGTACAGAGCCATAGTCCGGGCTCGCTGCGCTTTGGTTTGCTTGAAAGCTCCCGGAGACCCTCCTGCCGGAGCAGCAGCTCCTTGCCGGCTGCGGTTCTGCTCGGAGCCCCCATCCCCGGAGCCCAGCCTGCCAGCCACCGCCTCCCCGAAGCGAGCCATCCTGCAAGAAAGCACACAGGTGAGCCGAGTGGCACCGCCAAGGCAGCAGGAGGGGGAAACGGGGGGGGGGGGGGCTGCGGGGCTCCTTCCTCCTCCTTCCTCCTCCTCTCCGGTGATGCTCATCCCCGTCGCTCCTGCATCCCTCCGGGAGAGAATTGTGGAGAGGGAGCGGCATAGCGGGGGGGATATCAGCCCCATCCTTTCTCCCCCTCCCCCCAAATCTAAACCTTTGGGACCCCCGAGCCCAACCCAGGGAGCTCGGAGCCCTTCCACCCGCCTCATCGCAACCCCACCGCCGTTCGGTACAGCACCCAGCGCAGCGCAGGGGAGGCCGGCGAACAGGTTGCAGCGCGATCCAGCCTAGTTGAAGCCAAGTGGCCAACTTCCTCCCACCGCCTCCATCTTCGGCAGCCCCCCCGGGAGCCCCCGGCCCCGCTGCAGGCCTGGCTGCCGCTGAGGGATGGACGTCGGCTTTCTGCAGGAACGGGGCCGCGGAACCCGAGGCTGCCGCGCCTCTGCAGCTCGGGGCTGGCTGTCTTTAATGAAGTCGGCTGCAACACACACGGGCGGGCGCGCACACACGCGCACGCACGCCCGGCTCGCTCGCTCGCTCCATCCAGTGCATTCTTTTGGCAAGCGACGAGCTGCTTGCTGCAAAGGGAAGGCAGCGGCGAGGGGAGGGTCTGCAGGGAACAAAGGCGATGCGAGAGCCCCCCCCCCCCAGCAAGGAGAACTCCCTGCCCGCAAAGGGGTTTTCGGCACACGGGGGCTCCCGGGTGAGTGAGGATGGAGGTAGGGGGACACTGGGGCTCTGCTTCCCCCCCCTTGTCTGTGGGATTGGTGCACAAGCACTGGGGCTGCCCCCAGCTACCCCATCCCCTGGGGTCGAGGGGCATCCCCATATCCACCTGAATTTGATAACCCCCATATCCATTTGCATCCAGCCTCACCGCTTACAACCGTGCATCCTCCAAGGGATGCGCCCAGCATCACCAGTGGGTCTGTGGCTTCTCCATGCCCTTGGACCCCCTGTGTCCACAGGATCAGCACCCACACTACAGCCCTGCAGTGCCCCACATCCCATCCATGCTCTTCCCCCAACGCCACTGAGCAGCAGGCACCTGGTTCATGCCCTACCAGTTTGCCATGTGGCAACTTAGGGTAAGTCTTAATAAAACAAAATAAAATAAAACCCTTAATCAGGTAGGTCATTAACTCATCTGTGACAAGGGACGCTCCCCCAGTGCAGCCCCACAGCACCTCGCCATGGGTTTTCCCCTCTTCCAGCTATGGGGCTGGCTTTATGATCCAGGCTGCCACAGTGCATTGCTGGGAGGGGGAAGGATCAGACCCTCCCTAGCAGGACGAAAGGAGCATTTAGCACAAAGGCCACAGGATGGCTGCCCCAACCTCAGTCAGACACCAGGAGACCCATCTGCTGCACCCATCCTCAGCTCTTCTCCACAGGCCATGTAATAGATTGGGGGTGCCTGTGGGGGTCAGCCAGCCCCCAGCAATGTCACCAGCACAGCACCCAGTGGGCACCCCCCCTTACCAACACACAGAGCTTTAATTCACCAGCCACCCTAATTACAGTCCCAGGATCCACAAACTGGTGAGGATCTGCAAGTCGTTCCCAATTGCCATCTCCCCGCTGCCACTGGAGCGGTGCTGCTCATCCCACCTCTCAGCCACAGCTCATTAAGCTCAGGGTTAATCACTCCAACCTGGGTGACCCTGGGTTCCCAAGCATCCTCCCATCCCCATGAGGCATTCCCCAACACCCATCTCCAGCTGGCACCTAGGGGTGGGAGTGGGAATGGCCAGACACCAGCAGCACTGCCCAGCCCATACGCACCTCGCTGCTTTCCTCCTGGCCCCACAAGCAGCTGCACCCCTTACCTGGACACCCTGTACCCAGGCCTTGGTCTCCACTCTCCTCTGTATTTGCTGCAGCAGAACAGAGCACAGGAAGACCCAACTGGGAGACTCTCTCCTGTTCAGATGGTTCTAAAGGATGGGATATTTATGAGAAAGCAGCTCCTTAAGAGAAGATTGAAAGCAAAAAGACCTGGCAGTGCCAAGAGCTGCAGGCTCCGCTTCCCAGGATGTTTATTGCCACTCTCGTCTTGACCCTCACCCCAGCACGCTGGGATCTGTGAGTCAGGGAGAAGCAAGGCTGATGCCTACATGATTCAACACGGCACGGGGACTGGGAGCCAGCTCTGTGCTGGGCTGGCTTGAGTTGCAAACGAAGGAAAACCAACACAGGGCAACGGGGTGATGGGGTTGGGAAGGAGCAGGGCTCGCAGCTGTAGGGCAACAGCGAAATGCAAGCCTCCTCCCTGCTTTGACCCTCACATCAGCATCAGGAGGTGTGGGCAGCCCATTCCCCAGGCAGAGGCCGGAGCCCCCCAGGCTGCAGCGTGCGGTGAGATCTCGAAGCTCCGCTCCAGCATTGCCATCTAGCGGCTGCTGGCCGCTCCCCGCCCGCAGAGCGATGCGATACGAGCATGCGGTGCTCCGCCCGGCGTCGGGCTGCGGGAGGAAAGTTGCGTGGAACCGTAGAATCGTTACGGATGGCAAAGACCTCCGAGATCCCCAAGTCCAACCCCAGTCCACCCCACTGCTGACCGTGCTGCTCCCAGCCACGTCTGGGGGTCACATCCCTATTGCATGCCCTCTGCTTTGGCAGTTCTCCTATTAGAAAGAGACTCCAGGCATCATGATTTCATTATATATCTTTTAAAATAAGGCTTTAACTGTGCACAGAGTGGGAAAAAAATAGGATCAAATGAGAAAGTCTCCATTGCTCTGGCCGAATTTCAAATTGGGAGTGGATAGCTCTGACTCAGAAGCATGTTTATAACCATGCAGGGATGGAAGTTTTTTCCAGGAACAGATTAATTACCTGCAGGATTAGGAAGAGACATCTCTCCCTTTGCCAGAGCCTGCCCAGCCCTGCAGCCCTACAGCTGGACACAGCCCCAGGGTCCGGGCTGGCATCTCCTGGAGGACACTACTCACCCCACACCTCCATCCCAGCACTCCATCACTGTGTGCCATCCTTACCACAAGCATTTCCCTAAGACCACCCAGCTCAGAGCATCCTCAGCCCTGTCTGTAAGAACATCTGACAGCTGACGTGCAACATGCAGCACAAACACATTGCACTGGTACAGCTTAGCACTAGTCCTGCTTGAGTTGCCCAGGGTGCATGAATGCCCCCAAGACAAGCTCTTATTTACCTCCTGAAGTCACCAAAGGGTACAAATACAACACTGAGCCTTAAGGACAACTGCTCCCCATATGCTGTGGTGGGACTGGAGCATCCCATCCATTAGATCCACCAACAGAGGATGCTGCGTGTCCAACTACATGCTGAAAGAGTTAGAAGAGGTTTAAAGCCAACCAAAAAACCTCCGGTCCTGAGCACTTATGGGGATGTAGAAGCTGTGAGATGCTTTAGGGGTTTGGTCTCAGCCACCAGCAACATGCTGCCTTGGGTCACGAGGCTTCGCAGCTCAGCTGAAGAGCCCTGAAATAATTACTCATTAATAAATTGCCTGGAGTGTCCTGCTGCTTTATTTAGCCTGGCAAGTCGGGCTCTAATTGGCATTTATAGCTCTGGCTGCTCCAGGCAGGTGCACTGCAATCCCCACACCCAGAGAACCACTGCCCTTCCATCAGGTCTAAAGGAATTCCCAACCCATTTCCAGCCCCAAAATCCCCCTGTGTGACTCCTCCCCTTGGACAAGGGCAGCCTTCACCAGCCAGCACTCAGCCGGTGAGCTTTGCAGCTGAGCCCTTCCCAGCTGGGTCCTGTTTAGGGCATCACACTTCCAGAGAAGCTGACTGAGAGGGGATCAGAGGGAAAAGAATACTAAGGAGATTGGGTATGTGGCAATGGCCATACTGAGGGATGGGTGTGGGCAGCCTGGGGAGGGGGAGCTGGGAGAAGGTGGGAGGGAAAGAACCTCCCCTTGCCCCCAAAAACATAGGTGTGCACTGGGTTCCTCGTGCCCAGGGAACATTGTTGGATCCCATCAGGCAAACACGAGTAGGATGGCTACAAATCATGGAATCGCAGGATACCCAAAGTTGGAAGGGATCATAGGGATCACCGAGCCCAACTCCTAGCTACACACAGCACCACCCAGAAATCAGACCATCAACAGCCCAGCCACGCATGAAACTGGGCCGGAAAACCCAGCTCCATCCCTAACACAACAAAGCCAAACAGGGTGGCTTTGATAAAACCCCATTGTCTGGATAGGAGCCAGGAGAAGGCGGAGCTGCTGGCATCCTCCAGCAGCAAACACCTCCTGCCGTGGGAAGGATGAGCTGAAGGACTGTGACCCATACGAGAGAGCTGAACATGGACAGAAAGCAGAATGGCATTCACAGCCACGTGGAAGTGCAATTCCATGCAGGAACAGGAGAGGCTTCGCAGAGCTGCCTGCACACACTCCAACAGGGAATTCCTGCAGGGTGTGCCCAAAGCCAGGCTCTGAGCACTGCAGGAAGGATGCAGCAGCGTTGCCAGGACACAGGGTTCATCCCAGGTCAGAGAACAGCCCCCTGCCCTGCTGTGTGCCCACAGAGGCTGAGGGACACCCCTGGGAGGTATGCAGAGCTCATCTGCTGCTGGAGACCGAATTACCATAACGAGAGCCATATGGCATTGCCCCAGGCAATGAGACAGCGCATCCACAGCTCATTCTGCTGCCTGCACTGCTGCTCTTGCAGGGCAGAACAGGCAGGGACAGCCATCCTGAAGCCATCCCAATGCACCTCAAGTCATCCTATGGCAGGAATGCTGTTGGTGCCCCAGGTGTGCCTGCACCCATCCATCACCGCAGGCAACGAACCCCAGGTGGTGCCAAACAGCAGCAAAGGGCCCTTTGTCTCCTTCAGCACCAAGGAAGAAAAAAAATGGGAGAAGAAGTAGATTTCGTTGGTAATTTGGGATGCAGAGTGCACATCTCAGATTGTCAAGATGTAAAGAGCCACTGAGAGCTGCTAGCAACATCCTGCATGTTTTCACAGTTTATTCTGTTCTATTTGTCCCAGGGAAAATGCACAAACCCAGAGCTGCAGCACAGTGAACCCTTCAGAGGTTCCACATTTGCTTACTTGAGACAAAACAGAGGGAAGAAGGGCAGAGCACCAGGCTGGGGCTCTGGAAAATGGGATTTGGTGACTGCCTTGGGCTCATATCCCTCGTGATAGAGCAAAAGGGACAAGAGCACCGTAAAACATAGACTCGTAGCCTCACAGAATCATAGAAACATAGAATAGTAGGGTCAGAATGGACCCAAAGCCACCCAGCACCACTGTTGCCATGGGCTGGCTGCCCCTCAGCTCAGGCTGCCCAGGGCACATCCATGGCCTGGGGCAGCTCCTGGGATGGGGCATCCACAGCTCTGAGCAGCCATTTAAGCTTGGAAAGCACCACTAAGATCACCAAGTCCAACACCAATCCAACCCCATCACTGTCCCTCAGTGCCATGTCTCCACGGTTCTGTAACACCTCTGGGGATGGTGACCCCCCCCCCCCCCCCAAGTCCCTGGGCATCCTGTGCCACTGCATCACCACATTTTTAGACAAGAAATTTTTCCTAATACCCAACCTGAGATGCTGAGCCAAATCTTGCAGATGACAGCCCCCAGAGCAACCCACTGCACACCCCACTGAAAATTAAATCTCAGGGAAAGGGCATCACTACAAACAGAATTACAGATAAGGAAGTTGATTTGATTTTCCTTCTCCCCTACGTGCCATACATCTAGTTTATCAGAGAGGAGCTGCAACAACTGGGCACATCCCCACGGTGGGGCCACGGATCCATGATCCCCAGAACCTTCTGCACGTTCCCACAGCACAAAACAAGGAGAGAACCCACCCCCAGGAGTTGGTGCGAGGGCAGCCCCAGTGCCGAAGGGCTCTGGGTTCCCCTCCCTACACAGTGATGGATCTGCAGCCATCCCCATCCAGGCGGTTAATTAGCGAGCAGCCGTTGCAGCAGCTCACGCCGCCAGCCGACAATTAACGAGGCCATCCCTCTGCTTCCTGCCTGCCCATGATTTATTCATCTGGCAGCTCCAGCAGGGCATGGGGGATAATGAGGCAGCGCTCTCACAGATCCCATATGTCTGTGGGTCACCTCTGACACTGTCTGGACAAACAGTGCCAGTCCCAAGAGAGGGCACAGCTGGGTGTGAGCGGGGCAAAGTGCCATGCAGCAGCCACTCCTGTGGTTCTGCTGGACAGACACAAACGAGGACCCCCTATGATTTCAGTGCAGCACCACATTACCTCTCCACCTCCAAGAAACCACCCTAGAAGCTGAGCCCGGCGACACGGACTGCTCTTTGGAGTGACACCACCGTGACCGCTTCTCCCACCCTGACAGCCCCATTCCCTACTTACTCCCACTCCTTCCTCCTTGCCTGCGGCGTGCTCTGCATCTTGTGTGCCTCGTGTGCCTTGATGATGTCCCTCTGCTCGATCAGCCCTCCCCGACGGCGCTTGATGACATCGGGGCTGATGGGGACATAGGTGCCAAGCCCCAGGTCCAAAGCGCTGCCGCTGTCACCGTTGGCATCTCGGGGTTGGTAGAGGGCATCGAAGCTGGCTGCACGTGAGACCAGCACCTCGGCCAGGCTCTGGGGCTCCAGCAGGTTGCAGGACTGGGTGCTGTGCATCAGGGCAAGTCGATGCTCGCGCCACATCTCCTCTTCAGGCAGGGCCAGTGCGTAGTGGGGGGATGCGGCTGGCTCAGCCACCCTGCCCGGGGCGCTGACGGAGCATGTGCTGAGTCCGAGCATCCCGGGAGTGGGCACAGCTCATCACTCTGCAGGGCACAAAGACAACGGAGGCTTAGAAACATTCAACTCCACAATTCCCTCCTTTCCTCCCAGAGCATTCATGCAAGTCCCGTTTCTCCTGGGCAAAAACACAGCAGGGTCACCAAATCTGGGTTGGGACCCAACTCCTAACCAACTTCAGGATGGATAGTAGAGAACATTTCTTCTCCTGAAGAGTGGTGATGCAGTGGCACAGGCTGCCCAGGGAGGTGGTGGTGTCACCATCCCTGGAGGTGTCCAAGAACCATGGAGATGGGGCACTGAAAGACATGGTCAGTAGTAAGGGCGGGCTGGGGTTGTGTTTGGGGATCCTAGAGGTCTTTTTCAGCCTTAATGATTCTATGATTCTCACACTGCTTTCCGCACTTATGCTCCTAGTCCAGCTGCTCTGGTTTATCACTGCTGCTCCACATCCCCACTTCCATCCAGAGCATCTCTTTGGGTACTGGGAGGGCAGGTGGCTTTCTTGCACACAACAAAACAAGCCAGGGCTGCAGCACAGCCAGCCCTAAACGAGAGGGATATGAGCAGAGGCCCCATGCTTGCTTAATCCACACACACAATGAGCTCAAGGGATGCGTTCTGTGCCCTGGCTGCTCCTGAGGCTTGGAGGCGAGTGAAAAAGATCAAGCAGAGCCATCAAATTAAACACTGAGGAAGTCGGAAGAAATAAATAGAAATAATTAGCTGCGCCTTCGCCTGGCAAACAGGGCTCACGCTGCCAGGGGAACGAGTCCCGTTCCCTTCGGAGAAGTGACAAGCAGAGACGGGAGGATGCCAGAACATTTTGTTAAGGCGAGCTGACGAGGCTGCACGCTAACGAGGACGCGGCGCCGAGCATCTGACAGCCGGCACTCGCGGGAAGGTGGTCCCTGCTCCAGCCTGCAGTTCCCCCGAAACAAACCCACTTTATTTTGACACAGAATCATCTCATGGGAAAAGCAGTGTGCTTGTTCACACAGCTTCTACTGTGTTGTTGCAGCCCTGCCTCCCACCGACCCCAAGCCCACGGCAAGCCAACATGTGGCTGGCTCTGAAAAGGGGGAAATCCCGCAGCGACTTGCTATAGGTGGGTTAAAATGGGATGCAAACACCTGGGAGCCAAAGAGAGACCATCCCTAACCAAAGCACATAACAGGGGTCCTGCAGCAGGGGTGAACTAGCCGTGGTCCAAACAGCCCCAGGAGCAAATCAGTTAATGATGGTTAGTAATTAAAAAAGCCAAAGGAAACGGCGTGGGCAGAGAGATTATCAGCACTGCTTGGGGGAGCCATGTGTCAAGCTACTGCAATCAGTTCCCTGGGAGATTTGGGGAGAGGAAAGAAGAGAAATTAGAAGAGAAATTAACTGGCATTCCCAAAGATGAATGGCCCAGATCCTTTGTGCTCCCTCAATACCAGGCGCTCCTGCTGCCTAGCACGAGTCCTTATGTTCATGACATGTACCAATTACTAGAAAATCAAGATTAGAGCTAAGTTTGGGGGAAAGAAATGAGATTTAGAGGGTTTACTGCTTGCCACTAAAACAGAGGAGCCATCAAGGTAGAACCGTGGCCCTGGACACCCTGCTGAGTCACCTGCTGGCACCCAGCTGAGTACCAGGGTCTTAGTGCATGGGGACACATGGGGTCATGGATCAAGAGGAGAGGGCAGCAGGTCTGCACTGCACATGGAAAGCCAATGGAGATGCCAAACCCTCACGCAACTTGCTGCCATACGGCTTGACCCAATCATAGAATCATTAAGGTTCCCACTCAGACCCCCAGTCCAACCCCACCATGCCCACCAACCACATCCCTCAGTGCCACATCTCCACCATTCTTGAACACTGCCAGGGACTGTGACCCCCAGCACCTCCCCGGGCAGCGTGTGCCACCACATCACTGCTCCTCATTCAAGGTTTCACCCCAAACTTCTCAGCCAGACTAAAGCAGCCGCAGTGCACGCAGGCTCTGCAGGCTGTAAGCTCTCACACCACGCTTCACTTTTCGTGACCAGTTAATTACACAACAGCAACAAGTTCCTAGCAGTGCTGATGACCTCTACTGAGGACATTCCTTTCTGGGGTATCTCAGTGCAAATGTTTGCACTGCAGTGGCAGCGATCAAACCTTCAGCCAAATAACTGCCTCTTACCTTAATAACTGCACTCAGTGCACAAGGAGCTCCATGAGTCCTTTGCAACCTTTCCCCATACGTGTTCGTGTTTAAGCAGCAATGCTACCGTATCTCCCCTTTGAGAGACTTCCCATCCTGGGCAAGCAGAGGGAGGAGAGGATGACAGGAGGAGCATGCAGCAGCACACAGCAGCCAGGAGACACCTCAGAACCCAGTGAGCCCACAGTGGGGTGGTGGCAGCCATGGGTGCTCCACCCTACAGCACCACTCCCAGGGACACCACTCAAATCACAACATAGAATCATCTCATCCCTCCTTTGTGGGCAGCTGTTCCATAACCCTGCTATTATGGATACAAGCATGCGTCAAGGCGAGCAGCTCCTACAGAGGGAGGGGACGAGGGGACAGCAAGGTGTCCCGGTGCACAGGAAAGAATTGCACAGGGATGAGCTACGGGGCACAGAGAGAAGAGCAGTGATCTGTGGGCAGCAGTGCTGGGTGCAGCGTGCACATAGCCAGAGAGCGTGCCCTGAGGAGTTTGCTTCCCAAAGAAGGGCACAGATGGGATTCCTCAGGATAACTTCCAGCTGCACGCAGCGGGCCGGCATCCAGGAACACAAGAAGCAGAGAACAGGCTGCAGTCCCACCACCCCCTAGCTCCTTTTGCAATGAAGTTGACCTGGTGACCTGAGACTGTTTGTTTCAAGGCAAAGAGCTCCGTGTGACACCAGGGTCCCCACCAGCCTCCTCCTAACACAGGCAAGGGAGAGAAGAGCAGGAGCTGCCAGCACGAGTCAGAGTGCGTTCGGAGTTGCTGCGCAACAGGAAGGGAAGGATTTGGAAAATAAATAGAGCGGTCTCCCAGGAGCACTGCTGGCAGGGCACTGTTCCCTGCAGCACCTGGAGCAGATGGGAACATGGGCACAGAGAGTGCTTAAAGTAAATGGAGGGGAGAGCAAAGAGGCGTGAAGCCTGCACTCTACAGCTTCCCCAGTAAACTCTGGCTTACATAAAGCTATGCAATGGGGCTGGGCTGGATGGGTGCTCAAACAAGGGGAGGAGAGGATCCCATGAGGAAGACCCCCCCCCCACTGCCAACTAACCCAACAACAGAAGTAACAAACAAGTGTTCAACCTGGCAAAACCAAGGAGGAGAAGTTCTCGCTTCCCGCGGCGCCTTCACCAAGGTGACTCACGCGCCACAATGTGTGTCACTGCTTAGCAGAGCCACAAAGGCAATTAAACCATCATGCAAACATCACATTCACGGCACACGGAGTCACAGCACCCCTGAGAGGTTAAAACAATGGGATGTGTTAGAGGTGAGCAACGGGAGGTTTTATTCTTTGGCTTTTAGCCTTCTTATCATCACTGAAAAGGTCTCATCATTCGTGCACAGGGCTCTTGCACCTATTCCATGGTGAGGAAGCAAAGGGGATGAAAGTGTGCCCAGCCCAGTGCCAGCACTGGTGGTTTGCTTCCATGGGAAGCAAGCAATGCTGATTCCAGCAGCCTCCCTCTCCCTTTGCCCACTCACTCCTTCCTAAATAGTTTATAAGCATTGATTTTCCCATGATACTCACATGCTGGCTGCCTGCAGGGTTCAGCATGCTGCTTGTTTACAGCCAGGTGAGTAATTAGGCAACTCTTTCCACAGTGCCTTGCTTAACCCTGCCCCAATAACCCCGGGGAAGGCTGCTGTTCCAAGTCCTGGACACACCAGCAGTGTCCCTGGGCACATTGCCTCACTCTCCTCTCCACAGGAGGCCAAGGGGACAAGGGACTGCTCCATGCCCTCAAGCCATAGAGGTTGAGAGCATAGAGAGATGGGTGCTTAACCCATCTGTATCTTGGCAGTGAGATGCTGAGGGGCCTCCAAGTCAAAAGTGCACAATCTCCAGCTGGGAATGCAAGCCTTGAGCCACCCCTACTTCACACAGGCTGTCGGGACACCCATGCGCACCCACATCCTGCTGTCCTTTCTCACTTGCAGCTGATTTCCACAGTACTTTGCAGACCAAAATGAAAACCCAAAACACTCAGTTAGGAGCTCAGGGTGTGTACTCCACACCTTGGGAGTCTACCCAGGGGAATAAAACAGGATGGCTCCGAAAAGCCCTGCAATGAGGACCGCAGTGTCTGTGCCGCCTGCTTGAAGCGGCTAACGGAGCGCATCCATCTCCAGCCTGCTACTTCCATCTGCCAGCAAAAAAACGTCCAACACCAGAGCAGCAGTGATAGATTTCTGAAGCTGCTGTAGCAAGAAATAAAAATTTGTAGTAGAAAAATCTTTGTGCCATCTCTCAAAAACTCCTCGCTCTGTGAATGCCAAATTATTAAATCAAAAGGAAGGAGGAGGAAAAAGACAAACACCCTTGCCATGGCAGATTGCTGCTGTGTTTCCTTTCAAAAGCACAACAGAATCTATGTTCCCAAAGAACAACACTGTATGTGTTCCCAAAGAACAACGTTCATGTTCTCAAAGAAGAGCACTGTATGCATTCATGGAATATCATGGAATATCATGGAACGGCCTGGGTTGAAAAGGACCACAATGATCATCTAGTTTCAACCCCCCTGCCATGGGCAGAATCACCAACCACCAGACCAGGCTGCCCAGAGCCACGTCCAGCCTGGATGTTCCCAAAGAACACTACTCATGCTCCCAAAGTAGAGCACTACCCACGTTCCCAAGGAGCAACACTGTCCACTTTTCATGTGTCAGTGCTTCACATTTAGCACTCATTTAAGGTCTGGAGGAACACCAGCGCTTTGGGATGCAGGATCATAGGAGCTCCCATCAGGTCCTGCACCAGTGTCCATCCCTTCTGGAGTGATGCACCAACGAAAACAGAGCCTGGGGTCCTCGAGGGGAAACTGGAGGAACCTCAGCCCCCACAGCAGGGCCACTCCCTATCAAAACAAGACAATATGAGTCCCTTCCTTCCCACCTCATTCTCGTTCATTGGTCCCAAAAAGTTTCAGAAAGCAGAGGCAGATCTGAATGCAAGGAGTGCTGACATTTTCCAGCTTCTTTAAAAAAAAAAAAAAAAAAAAAAATTCCTATAAACTGGTGAGATGCTTCCATCTCTTTAGCTGGAAGAGAGGTGGCATGCTTGGCAAAGAGTTCTATCTTTCCTTTTAAAGGATTCCTCTGGGGCTGAGACGAAAAAAAAGAAAGGGAGAAAAGGGGCCAAACCCCAAACAAAGATACACACAAAGCAACGTGACTATTAGCAAGATCACAGGAGGGGGCAGTGACCATCCCTGCAGAACGGCACCTGCATTTTCCAAGAACTCAGCACCACCTGGAGCAGAGCTACCTGACCTCAGCACCCACCCTGCAGCTCCAGGAACTGCGTTTCCCTTATTCTGCTCTCCTCTAACCTCACAAAGACCCCAAACAGAGCTCAGTGCCATACCCACCCACCCCCCTTCAGCCCCTAGAGGGGCAGGGATGTCACCCACAGCTCCTGCACCAGCCGAGCACTACAGCTGACAAGAGCAGGAGAAAAGAGATATTGCATGCAGGAGAGCTCCGAAATTAAAAACGGAGAGAGCAGCCTACGGGGAAGAAGCCTGGATAATGAAAGCATTAATTCAGAGCTGTTTCTCCTCGAGCCACGCCGAAGTCCAAAGGACAGGTAGATGGCTGCAGGTCCACACCATCGCTGGGAGCGCCGTGGTGACAGCCAGCTCTCAGCACACCTCAGTAACTGCAGGGTCTGGATGACAGCACCAAAGGCAGCACTCCCTCCCACCCAGCACATGCTGGGCATGCAGGGCGGTGGCAGACAGCGCTGGAAAGGCAGGGAGAAGAGGGAGACAGCACGCAGAGCAGGTGGGAGCGCCTGATCCCAGCCGGCAGACACGCTCCGCTTCAGTTTTGCTTTTTATGTCACATCCACCAGAGAAAAAACATGCCTTGCAGCCCCAAATCCTTCACACGTTCAGCTCGCTCCTTCAAAACGGTGTTGCTCCCCTCTCATCACACCGTGCAAAGCCCACCCTGCTGTGCACCAACAGAGCTTTTTCCCTTGTGGATGCGGTGCCTGCAAACACTGTGCTGTACAGCTGCACCCCTTGGGGGGGGTTTCTCCTTCCTCTCTCAGTTTGGCACCCACAGCATCGCTCAGAGATAGGATGCTGAACACCCAACAAGGAGAAAGGGAAGGATTTACAAATCCATGTAGAGATGGGGATCCACATGAGCACAGCCTGGCACCGAGCCCTGGGGAACCTGCAGACCTGGGCTCTATAAATACCCCCGGTGCCAGCAGCACGCTGTGCGCACAGCCCACAGCACCGAGCTCAGCATCAGCAGGGATGTGTTTTGCAAACAGATCTATTTCTTTTCTTTTTAATGTTGCTTCATAAGGAGCTGATCAACCCACAAATACGGCTGTCTGATATGGCAGAAATGAAGCTGGGGGGAACCCAACAAGAGGAAAAATCCCTGTGTTGGAGGGGGACACCTCAGTGCTGCCGCTTCCCTATGTTCCAGCTCCAAAAATCACATGGGTGGAAAGAGGAGCCCCCCCCGGGACCTCCTATGCTGCTGGGTTGATCCAGCACACAGAGCAGAAGAGTCACCCAAACTGTTGCTCAGTTAATGACAGTAATTAGCCGCAGTCTTGAGTGACTCCCATTCATTCCAGCACGCTGTTCCCCAGCGCACGCGACTGCAATTAGAACTCACTGCATGCTGAAGCTGGACGTTGGCTGAGGACCCTCGGGGTGCTCACTGCTTGTAGGGCACAGCTCAAAGCAGAGCTCCCAGGCCTGCCCCACAAGCTTTGTGGAGCAAATAGAGTTGCACGGGAGCCCCACTGCAACACGGAGCTGGGGGTCAGGCTGGGAATGCAAGAACGAGGCTGCTGGTAGGGAGATGCTGCTCATACCTCAGAGCTGGCTTGGTGCATACAGCAGGCATCAGCACTCAGAGAGTTGAGAATCCACATAGAATGCTTGAGATTTGGCTGGAAGGGGTGTGCTCCAGGACAGGGGGCAGGAGAACTGGTCCCTCATGAGCCAACACAATAACACAGGACAAAGCTCAAAGGGTTTCCTTTGACCACAATGCGTTGCTCCTTGCCCAGCCAGGTGCAGCACTCAGAAACTTCTCCCTGTTTTGACATCCCTGAGATGCTCTGGCAGCAGGGAGCAGGAAGGAAGGAGAGGATGGCAGTGGGGAGCTGGCCCAGGAGAGAGGGAAGATCAGGAAGGGGGTTTGTGGGAGCACCAAGAAAAGCAGCATGCAAGGGATGCAGCACCAGGAAGCCTGTCGGGAAGCTTAATTAAAAAGCATCATCCCCAAGGTTCAAACAGCTGCCTCCGGTGCCAAGGGGCAGCATCCAGCAGGGCAGAAAAGAGCATTGAAGCCTCCACCCAGGGTCACCATCTGCTACCAGAAGCACCAGGAGAGGAGCAGCCCAGCAGGGCCAGACTTCTCCTTTCTGCCAGCTGTTGTACCCTAGCGGGATGGGAAGTGGGAAGAGAACGAAGATGGGTTTCCAGCCCTCAGCTACACGGGTTACAAGCAGAGTGCAGCTGACCCTGCATGCATTACCCCAATCCCATCCATAACCCTCAGAGGATGGCACTTCTGTGTGCTCAGGAATGGCTCCAGCCTCCAGCCTCTCACCTCAGGCTACAAGCATCCTCGCTGCCATCTGCACCCCAGCCTAAATGCAGTACACACAACACTCAGCCACTATCACCATGGTGCCCCTTGCTGAAGTTTTATGGGGTCATCGCATACAGTGGCATTGGTAGCAGTGCCGGGGCAGAGAAGGGATTGTTTTCTCCCTCCAGCTGTCACTAAAGCCATCAGCATGGTTGTGTGTGAGTGATTCACAGCCGTGTATGAACAGCCGGTGACTCAGTGCTGGATGCAGTGGGTGGGAGCATTGACTCAACGCGTCGCGGAGGGGTCCTGGGGGGGGGGTCGGGCAGTGCCGGCCAGGAGCTCCCCCACGTGCTCAGACCTCGGCATCCCCAGCAGCACCACTGGCTGGAGGTTCTGTCTGCGCCTCGGCTCCAGCACACACAAAATAAGTGGAGCCGGATGGGCAACACTCAGCATCTCAACTGGAGGTGAGTTTACACCACCCTGTGTGATGGCCTTGGTGCTCAATGTGCATCCCAAGGTGCTGGGAACAAACTTAGTGGGAGCTCCAGGGCTTGCAAGGAATGAGGAAGCTCAGCTAGGCAGATGCAGGGCTCAGTGCTATGGGACACCCCACGGCCAGTTCCTGCACCTCCTAAACCCTGAGACACACAGCCAACGATCCACAGACACCCAGAAAGCCACGCTGCAGCAAGGCTCCAAAAACACCACATGAGGGACCCCAGCCCTTGGTCCCCCAGCAGCCCACAGCATGCCACACACACTCTTCAAAGAGAGGGAGCTGAATGGACCTTCTGCAAAAGACATTCCCATTAGGATGGCACTCAGTCTCCAAACACTCCACGGGGAGTGATGCTGCCCAGGCCCCGCCAAAGATGCCAGCAGCAGAGAAGGCTGCATGTGCACAGTTCACCCTGTTGCCAGCACCTTCCCTATCATCGTGCCTCATCTACCAAGCAGCATCAGGTAGGAGCATCACCGCATCCTACAGCATCGTGAGCCCAAAGCTCCCCATCCATGGCACTGCCCGACAGCAGTCAGGATGAGATCTGCCACCAAAGGTCCAATGGGGGCATATAGAGATGGGAGGATGGGAGGTTAGATACAGCTGTCTGGGGTGTTCCTCCCAGCCAGGCAGAGAGCCCCAGCACCCGAACTCATCCTGTGCGACTCAGAGCATCCAGAGCTCTAAAGGAGCACGGCAATGCAGCACCTCACTTTTGGGGACCGCTGCTCAGCACTGCCACCAGCACCTCCTGGGAGGGGGGGGCAAAGAGAGACAGCAGGGCCTGCTGGGGAGATGAGCCCAGGGGCCACAGTGCAGGCAGCAGAGCCCACTTACAGGGAGGTACTGGGGTTGGATTTCTGCCCCATGCTGGTGCGTCCCCCACCAGGTGCAGGGTGGCCTCAGGCACACGGGGTCAAACGATGGGGCTGGGATCCCCACATCCATACCTGCTGCTCAGCACATAGCAGGCAGCCAGGACAAGGAGATATGGCAACACTGAGGCGGGGTGGGGGGCACAGCAGCAAGCCCCATACGAGCCACCTTAAGCACACGGAGCAGCCTCTCCCCCATCCACACACACACACACACACACACACGCAGGCTACTTTAACAAAAACTTTCACATAGCAGGGCTTCTCCCTGCAGGGAAACCCTCCAAACCCATCGAACCGCTCCAAAAAGAATACTTAGCCCTCACCCTCCCCCCCCCGCGCCTCCCACCCCGCGATCCCCCACGAGATTGGCCGTGCCGGGCGCTCCACGCGAGACCCCGCACCTGTCCCAGGCTCCGTCCCTTCGAAGCGTGGAAAAATCCCCCCGAGCCGCGAGCATCCCCGGCCGCCAGGCTGAGACAAAAACCTCGGGAGAAAGGAGGGAGGAAATGTCCACCCGGAGGAGGAGGAGGAGGAAGGCGGCTCCCCGCGGGCAGCTGGTGGCTGTCCCCAACAGGTGGCAGAGGGAGTGGGGACAGAGCGGGGACAGCGTTGGGATGGGAGCGGGGAGCCGGCGGGGGCTCACCTGGGGCGGGAGGCATGGCTGGCTCCGGCTGCGTGCTATGCCCGAGACATCGGCGGTGCGGAGGGAGAGAGGGAGGAGAGACGGCTGAGAGGGGAAGGGAGGAAGGCGAGAGGGAAAGGGGGAGGGGGGAGAAAGCGAAATTTGAGGGGGAAAAAAAAAAAAAAAAAAAAAAGAGGAGAAAATAGAGACAGTTAAAATCTGTCTCCTGCCCACACAGTGGAAAAGAAAATTCTGACAATCGGAGAAAGAACTCGAGCGCACACACACAGCGGAGGGGGCAGACGGGGGATAACAAAGGAGGGAGGGAGCCCAGCTCCGCCAAAACACAGCCGGGGCTGCCCCGGCGCATTCCCTGCGCGCACACCTCCCCCCGTGTGCCCACTTCCTGCATACACACCAAGCACCAGACCCCCGCACCCCGGCTGCCCAGGTTCAATGGGACCCGTTCCTCCCCACGCCGGGCTGGGGAACCCGCAAGGCTCACCCCGGTGCCCTCCAAGCCATCCTTCTGTGCTCCCCCTGCCCTTCACCTCCAGCTGCCAGCGACCCCAGGCCCCATCTCAGCGTACATAACAGAGAGGTGCATCATCCTCAGCACTCCCACCTAGGGTTCGTTCTGCCCTCCCGAGGCAGGGCAACACCCACGGGCACCAGCACCCGCTACTGCAAGCTGCAGGTGACACAGTCTTCCCATTGCCACCTTGTGACACCAGAACTGACACATCGCATTTGGGCGTCCCGTACCCCAAACCCCAGCACTCTGCAGGACACCCAGCAACACCATGCCATGCCCCAGGGTGCTGCAGCAGAGCTGGCAGCTTGCAGCACCATAATGCTGTCCCCATCCCCACACCGAGCACAGACACAGCTGCAACCCCAGCACCTCACCATGTAGGCAGCACCTCCCTGGAGCCAATGCCACCTGAGACACAGGACATTTGGGGACAGTCACATCACTCTGGTTGCACGGCACAACATGGCACAGCTCTGCAGGGATGGGGAGAAGTGGGATCAGGCACCCTGCAGCCCCTCAGTGGGGTGCACGCCCAATCCTGGTGCTGCTGTCTCTTTAAAGCCTTCATCACTAAAACTGAATGAAGCCAAGGGAAGAAATTCTCAGAGAGGAGTGCTTCATTTGCAGCAGTGCTGGGGTTTATTCACTCTGAGCTGCTGAGCACATTCCTACCCCAGCTCCATGGGGAGGCTGCACACACACCCATCCTTTTTGAGATGTGCAGAAATCCCCCAACTCACACCAAGAGCACCGACATCCCAAAAGCAACCCAAGCAAGACCACACGGGCAAGCACAGAGGAACATAGCACTGTCACCCCATAGGACTGCTGCACACCAAAAGCCCCCATCCCTCACCGCTTCTCCCGTCTTGTTGCTGCAAGATGGCACGGGGAGGGATGCAGCTGCACCTCATGGCACTGCACCCCACAGGTGTGCTCTGGGCACCCGCAGTGCCCCCCAGTGCTGCACAGCCCCCCACAGCTTTCTCCCTCTGCCTGGGGTCCTCCTTCCAACACATCCATGCTGTTCCTCGGGGCCTGGCGATGCCTCAGATTCGGATGTCTCCATGGTTACCTGCTGGAGCGGGGGGTGACGGAGCTCTCGGGGTCCACCGCTCAGCGCATCTCCCTCTGCCTGCCCTGGATGCCACTGGCACTAAGGCACAATGTTGGCAGGGCAGGAGCACAATGCTCACCCTGAGAGCTCACTGTGTGCCAGCTCCACGGACAGCTGGGCATGAGCGGCACAGCATCCCGAAAGGCAAGCCAAGCCTGAGCCGTGCAGACAAAACCCAGTGCCTCCTCCCACAGCCCCTCTAGATCCAGGCACAGAGACACGGGCAGGATTTATGCTGTGGCATTCGTGCTGGTGGCATCCCTGAGGTATCCATCTGCTGGGAACCACTCACCCGCAGGAGCATCCCTGGGTGTGCAAAGCAGAGCGGTGCAAGCAGGAAGAGCAGCCCGTGGTGCAGAGTCAGGCAAAGCTCTTTTTTCTTATTTATTAACATCCAGCAGCGTCTGCTTTTGCCTGACCCCAAGCTTTGTGGGAGCACCCACAGAGACACCCTGTGTCCAAATGCAGCCCCATACAGCTCTGCCGGGCACCGCCTGGATTTTGTCTGTCCTCCCATAGAGCAGCACACAGCTCTCTAACAGTGCACCACACACGCATCTATCCAGCTTTCCTCCTCCTCCCTGCCTGCAGCCGCAGACACTTCAGTTGTGAACTAATTGGAGAGAGTTCAGAGGGCAGCCAGGAGCGCGCAGAGGGCAGAACAACACAACCCGATGCAAAAAAAAAAAAAAAAAGAAAAAGAAAAGCCTGAGAATTGGGTTTGTCTGATTTGCAGCTCTGAAAGCTGGGAGAGACATGATGCAGCTCGCAGTTATGCAAAGGTTGTGGGGTAAATTCTGCTCCGTCCCCACCGGGAACAGGACAAGAGGGAACTGGCTGTAAGCTGTACATCAGACACTCCCTGCACTGAGCAGCCTTGCTGCCCTCCACCTGCATGCAGCCCCAGCACACCGCTCTGTTTCTCTCCCCCTATTTGCGTCGGAGCGCTTTGACTCAGCTCTGAGCTGCTTCCCAGGCTCTGTCTCACAGCCCAGTCAACACGGAACGCACCAGTGCCAAAAATCAGTTTCTTTCGGATCTGATTGTTTGTTTTCCTCCCTTTCCAGTTTGGGATTTTTGAAAGGGAGCCATGTGAAACCAACTGCTCATTGCTTACTGCAAAGCCGGCTGCGTTGTAGCAGTTCCACTCGCAATCACCCCAAGGATCAGGTGGAAAGTTGACGAGCTCCACTTCACAGCACGGTGCTCAGGGGGCTCTCCGGTATCCATGCATGCTGCCCTTGGGTGCATCACCTGCATGGCAAGCCCAGAACTCAGGCAGGAGCGCCACGGTCAAGTCGGAGGGGACCCTTAAAGGCCAGCTGATCCAGCTCCCCTGTAACAAACAGGGACACCTACAGCTCCATCAGGTGCTCAGAGCCCCGTCCAGCCCTCCCTGTTACGTTATGCAGACCTCCAGGAGCATTTGTGTCTCATTGCTGAAGATATCATTAACTATAGCACAGCTCAGGCTGAACTCTCGGTGATGCCTTTCCGCTGACAGCGACACTGAGCGGCTCCAACATCATCTTTCCCACTAAACTCTGTTGATATCACTCCTGCTCAAGTCAAACAACGCCTAAATCATTGCTTTTGCAAGTATTCCCTTTCATGATGTTATGAGCAACACCAAATGAGCTCATTATGACCCATTTTCCATAAAGCTCCTGCTGACTGGAGTGAATAACGCCTCCCTTCAGCACACAGGGAGAAAGCCGCGCAGATCTGCCTCCATGCAGGGCTGATGCTGAGAGGTTGACATGACCCAGTCCTGTGGCACAGCCTGCCCCAAGCACTGTGGTCCAGCCTGCTCGTGGAGGTGCCCAAGGCCAGGTCAGATGATGCTCTGGGCAGCCTGAGCTGGTGCCTAGATGGTCTTTGAGGTCCATTTCAATCCAAGTCATTCATTTGGTGACCCATAGCAGCAGTCAGCCCATAGCAAGGAGCATTTTCCAGAACCAGAGTAAGGCATAGGAAGCAGTGTGTCTCACAGCCCACCCTGTTTCCCCCATTTCCTCTTGTCCGGACCCCAGAAAAGCTCATACCTGCCCTGAACAGAGCTGGGGTGGGTGAGAATATGGGAACCTCAGCACACAGCCCACAGCGAGGCTGGCAGCCCCCAAACCCCAGGCTCCATGGCACAGCTCCAATGTGCAATAAGCAGCAATATTAGCAAAACAGCACACAAATAGATCCAAACAGGAGCCTCCTGCCAGCAAGCAGGGCGGGCAGCTCGCTGCAGGGGAGCACCAGAGATGTGTATGAGCAACAGGGAAATGGAGCACTGAACACTTTTTTGGCAACTCTCCCCTCCTGGTGCAGATCATCTCCATTCCAGGCATTGAGCAGTCTGTCCTCTGCATGAAAATGTTCTTTTCTCTCCCATCATACGGCCAGAAAGGTGGGAGAGCTCTGGTGGCAGCTCTCTGTATGTGGGTCTCACCCTATGTGTGGCTTGTCCAGGTGGCTGGGACCCACCAGCAGCATCACCATGGAATGGGGTGACAGCACGGATATGGGGCTCTGGGGCAGCAATGTGGCAAAGGAGCAGCAAACAGCCACGGGATATAGAGCTGTCAGAGCAGGGGAGAGTGGATGGCTTCGCTCTGGGGAAGGCAGGGAGCAGCTGTTGCTGGGAAACTGCTCGCAAACCCTGGCTCAGTGAGGCACCAAAAGCACGGGGCTGGTGGCACCTAAGCAGCACAGGTGACCATCAGTCTATCCAACCATCCATCTGTCCATCCATCCTCACACAGCTCACTCACCGCATCACTGCCCACCCCCTGCAAGGACAGCCCCAGTGTCTGTGTCCTGCAGCCCACCCCCAGCTGCCCCCAGGGCATGGAAAGCTGCGGGCACACATCTCCAGCATGTCTCAGCTTCCCCACAATGAGGATGCTCATTGCCCACTTGGGCTGCACTCATCGCAGCTGGGACCTCTACCCAGCTCAAATAAAAGGTGATCATTAGAGCTGGAGTGAGAATTAAAGGTATGAATCACTTCCTCCCCTGGCTCCCCCCATCCTGCTGTCCCTCCCCCAGAGGAGCCCGAGGGGAACATCCATTTCCTCTCCTCTGCTCTGCAATGAGCACCCAGGGGACACGTTCACACCTCATTTCCAATCAGCAGCAGCCACCAAACACCTCGACATGCACCAAGGCTGAGAGCCAATGCCATTTCTCTGCCGAATGAGCCATGTGGGCTCCACCAGACTGGTGGTGACACAATGCGGACGTGGGGCACACGCAGCGCTGGGCACCCCATGGGTGAGGCCATAGAGCTCAGACACAGCTCTGCAGGACATGGAGCTGTAGGACTGTGCCCTGTAGGTCAGGGGCAATGTCCCAGCTCCATGGGGAGCAGGTACACAGAGCTCAGCGCAGCTCTGCTCTCTGCATTGCAACAGCCAACAGACAGCAGCACTGAACTCGCTGCGAGATTAGAACAATAGATCCGTTGTTTCAGGTACAATATGTAATTAACCTGCAGGACTCATCCCCACAGGGCTAATTGGGAGCGAGGGCTGCACAGAGTTGTGCACAGAATGGTCACACGCTGCCAGGAAGAGGCATCCCCATAAACACAAGCTGAGGGCTGCTCCATCCAAACAGAAAAGCAAAGGAGCACTCAGGAAATGCCAAAGCCCAGCACAGGGCTCTCTCCCCACCAACACGTGCTTAGGAACAAGGCAAGACCCTAGAGATGCTCCCTAGAACACTGCTCTCATATCACTGTCACTTAAGAGCTCTCTAGGCTCTAGTTTTCCTTGAATTATCTGCTATGCTTTGAGCTCAGATTGTTTTCAATTTTTGTATTTTCATTTTTTTAAAGTACCCACAGCAACATCCCACACCATCAGCACGTACCTGGACCCTGCTGCCTCACTGCTGCTCCTGGAGATATTGAATTCTGCTAGCAGCCCAGAAGCCGAGGACTGGCAACCAGAGGGCTGGTGCTATGTCAGCAGGGATGCCAGATGTTGACACAAGCTGCCATCAGTCCCTGGGAGAGGAGCTGGCAATCATACCGTTTACAGGCAAGCAGTACAAAGCTGTATTGCTACAAGTGCAGGGAAATTACTTAACCACATACCCAAAGTGGGATTTAAACTACTGGGATCAAAAGGGAGAGGAGCACTTGGGCAGTACGCAGAGTGAGCTGCTCAGGAGCACTGATGGCACACTGATGGCACACTGATGGCACACAAGGACCCCCTCACTGATGCTGCAACAGGGACATCATTGCAGTGGGAGCCTCCTTCTACAGCTATGAGCATAGAGGAACCAACTCCCAACTCAACACAGCTAAAGGAGACTGGGTTGAGTTTAAATCCCCATGGGAAACAAGGGTGGAAGCCCTAGGTGAGGCCACTCAGCTCTTCAACCAACTGGCCAGGTGTGCAGGCGAACTGATGGCTCCTCTCTGCTAGATTTAGAGAGGGAAATAGCCAAACAGCCTTTGTGTAAGCAGGTGGCCCAGGCTGGGGGAGCGTTGTTAAGTGACATCATGATACCAGGTGGTACATATCACTGTTGGCCACAGTGTGCATACATTGAGGGACGTAGGGGCTGGGTATCACCAGGTGATGGCAGGGCATGCTATGTGACACACAGTCACCCAGCACCTTGGAGCATCTCCTTCATTCTGTGCCTGCAGACCCCTCAGTGCATCTTGGTTGTGCAGGGGCAGCTCCTGGCTGACAAGCTTCTGCAGGCCTCCACGAGAGGGCTTTGCTGCACAAGGAAAGGAGGAGGTTGGCTGCTTACAGCCTGCTTACAGACTGGCAGCTCTTTTGCTACATCTCAAAGCGAGCAGCAGGCAGCAGGAGGATTTTGGCACCGTGCTGCACCTGGAGCAGATGCTTGGAAGGGAGGATGACCCCTCCGAGGTGAACTTGGCCTTTTCCTCTCCTAGAGCGGATGCTGAGGCTCAGAGGGATGGCTGTCAGGGTCCCAGAGTTCCCTGGGGGCAGCTGGATGGATGCACCCTGCTCCCAGGCACGAGGCTAAGCACCCTGGAGATGCATCTGCTGCTGTTCTCCCAGAGGAAAGGGAAAAGGAGGAAGAAGGATGTGAGAGCCACGTGTCCATCTGTCAGTCTATGCTTCCCCAGGACATGGCTTTATGCCAAGGCCTCGGGTCAGGCACGGCCCTGGAGCCAGCAGGGGTGGGCACGTATTGGGTTCACAGTGCTGTCCTGGTTAAAATAAACAGGAGAAGTCAGCCCGCTCAAAGGGAAGAGCAGATCTGCCACCCACTCTTGTCAGAGCCCGCTGGGGATTTCTGTCCCCTGTTGCTCTCACACCACTTCCTCCTGTGTGCTGCTGACAAAACCCCAGCCAGGGCCCAGCCTGGTGAGGATTGGAGGCCCTGCTGTGTGCTTGGGGACGGGGGCACAGCACCGGGGACTCCACACCACTCCCCTCCTTCCTGCCCTCCCACCCTTCCTGCCTCTCCCAGCCACTCTCCGTGTCCTTCCTGCCTGTCCTCTGCACCATCCGCTCCTCCGTTTCCCTCCTCATTCCCTTTCCCCTCCTGCAGGTGGTTCCCAGCGAGCTCTGTGCCCTCAGTGCCAGGAAAAGCAGTGGGGGAGCATCTCCCAGGGAGTCACACTTCTTCCTGTGCCTACATGTGCAGAGCTCAGCTTGGGGCTGGATGTGCCTTGACCTGTCCTGGGCTGCCGTTGAGCCCCAGGGCCACAAGCTGAGGTCAGAGATGAGGAACAGGAGGAGGAGGAGAAGCGCCTTTTCCTAGGAAGAGGCACAGAGCAAGGGAACAGGACATGGGGTGACACACCAGAGCATCCTGCATCTGGGCCATGCGTGGCCGGCCCTGGCTCTCCAAACCAACACATTGCTCAGCTGGGATCCAGAGGGAGCTTTCCCCAGCAGCTCTGTGTTTCATTACCGCTCACACCGGGCAGCCCTCACCCAGCCAGGGGGGCCTGCAGGATTTTCACATCAGCAGCAGCAAACAGAAGGAAGCTGTTAGTATTCATCCCCTACCCCTGCCTCAGGGACCCCAGCTGGCCTGGATTTGCCCTTCTCCATTCACCCGGCAGCCCCCCTCCGTGCTGTGCCCCCCATTCCCCAGCTGGGAGAGGCCCCAGCAGCACAGCCCCGAGGCGCTGGCCTCCCTCCCGGCCTCCCTCCTCCTCCCTCCCTCCTTCCCAGAAGCTCCCAGATTCCTGAGCGCTGACACAGCCCCGCAGGATGCTGCAGCCCACAGCCTGCCCCCCTCCTCCCCTGCCCTGGAGGGACGGACAGAGTCTGGGACGGGGTGCACCGGGATGGAGCACTCGTGGAGGACACTGGATAGGACCCCCGGGAGCCACCTCTACCCTTGTCCCTTCTCAGAGGGCTGAGCCATCCTAGGACATGTGGGTTCAGCTCTTTTATTTGAGCCCTGGGGTCCCCATCCAAGCCCAAAGCAGCCCCCTCAACTCCAGACCACATCGAGGAGTGGTTCCCCAACAGCCTCACTGCTGTTCCAGGAGGTGAGGACCTGCCATCTTGCCATTAGATCACATCCGTCCAGGCCCTTGCTTCCACAGGAGTTACCCTTTCCTCCAAGTGATGGAAGGTTTTATTTTTATCTGGCTTATTTTTGCACTTCTTCCATCAGCAGCACTGGCACGGAGGTGCATTTGGGCTGCCAGCCCCTCCCCAGCCTACAGCTCTGTCCTTTCCCACCCCATCGACCTCACTTCACAACACAGCACCGTGGGAAGGGAAACTCCGAGGACCCAAGCAGTGGAACAGAAGGAGGACAGCGTTGCTTATGTCAATGTTATTACAGGCACAAGAAAAGACCGCCAGAAAGGAGGAGGAAAGGCAGACCCTGGGACCCTCGAGCACCTCCTGAGAACAGCAGGCTGCTCCAGCTCTCCCGGAGAGCTTTCCTAAGCTCTGCTGCCAGTTATGCAAACTATCCCCGGAACAATTGGGACACGGCAGGGAGCTGCTGCCGCCCTTCCCTGCGGCCAGCGGGGTCACCGCAGCCCTGGGAGCGGCCGGCTGCTCCCCGCCGGTGTCCCCCCCCCCTCCCCACCACCCAGCTGCCGGCATTGAGCTGCAGGGTTTAACCCTTTAAATCTGAACGTGCTGCTTCTCCGGCCCCATTGCAAGCACGTGGCTGGAGTACGACAGCGGGGACGGCTCCAGCAGCCCACGGAGCCAGCTTGGGTCCTTCGGGGACACAGCGTGTCAGCTGATAAGCGAGAAGCCGGAGCTCGGCGGAGGTCACCCAGCCGGGAGGAGCCGCAGCAGCGTGGCATTTGCCAGCGGTCCGGCTGTTGCACAACGCCTGTGGAAGGTGGAGCGGTCCCGAAGTACCTCCTTCTCCCCATCTAACACCAAACGCAGTTTTTAAGAGAAATAGCAGCATTTGCCTCCTGTTGCCCAGCTCTCCCATCTCAACGTTTGGGCTGCAGCTCCCAGGGCGCACACCAGGCTGCTTGAAGAGTCCTCAGTGGGAGAGATCGTTAATTAGGGGTAGAGGAGCCCCTGGGGAATCTCCCAGCGAGAAGCAGAAAAAAAAAAATTCCCCCACAATTCAATCTAATTACAACGCCCTGGGGCGCTCCGCAGAGGCTGTGAAGCACAGGCCAAGCTTTCCTCCCCACCCATGCGAGCAGGAACTTTAACCCAGTTCCAACCGATAGCAGAAAGGGAAGAAAAAAAAAAAAAGCCTCAATGCTCATCGTAACCACTCCACAAGTAACAGCAAACAGGAGGCACGGAGAACGACCGCTGGCAGCACAAGCAGCCCCGAGCACAGCCTATGCCTGGCAGTGCCAGCTTACACACCCCAAGCACAGGACTTTGAGCCACAGCCATCGACCGGGTGCCCAGAGCGGGTTGGCACACCGGGTCCTGAGCGGGACCCCGACGTAACCCCTTTCCTTCCCCACCCAATGCAATGTGGGGTGCCTGGCTGCCATCCCCTGACCCACAGACACAGACTCTGCTGCTACAGTTGAAAATATTTAATACGTGTCACACACGTAGCATTACATTTTATACAAAAAACGAGATACATCACCGAAGAGAACACTGTACAAACCCCCCCACCCCCCCACGGGAACCCCAAGCCTTTATACAACAAAGACCGGGGATCCCCGAGCCTAACAACCAGGCTCACGAGGACTTTCCGTCGGAGCGTCTGTAAACTTCTGTTTCTCTCAAATAAACACTTTTTAAAAGCACCGTGTAACAGTTCTGACCTAAACCTTTCCAAAATAAACACTTTATTTAATAAATTTAATACTTTCCAAGCTTAAAATATCCCCGCTGGGAGCGCCCCGGGCGGGGGACGGCCGGGAAGGGGAATTCCGGGCGGGTCGGGTCGGGCCGCTCCCAGGGCGGCTGCCGACGGTCGGGGCCCGGCGAAGGGGAAGTGCTGCTGCCCGCTGTTCTTCCGTGCGGAGCCGGGGGGGAGGAAGGAGGGGGAGGAGGAAGAGGAGGAGGGGGGCAGCTCCGGGTCTGTCCGTGCCCCTCCTCGCGGTGCGCGGTCCGACGCGTCAGAAGGCCACGATGGCCGTGCTCCAGGGGTTGAGGGTCCGCAGCACGCGTTGGTCGCAACAGATCTGCCCCGGCTCCGCGGTCGTCTCCTCGCTGCCGTCGCGGCTCGGCCGCCGGCGGCCCTGGGACTCCTTGCTGAGCAGTCCCGAGAAGCTGGAGCCGAAGATGCTGATGAGGCTGGCCACGTTGCCCGTCTCCATGTCCTCCTGCTCGCCCTGCGGGGGCGGCGACTCCTCCGCCTCTCGGCGCGGCTTTTTCAGCGGCGAGCCCTGCTGTTCCATCTCCGCGGCGCTCCGCTTCCGGGGGCAGAGCGGGGGCACAACGCAGCGCCGCGCCTCGCCGGGCCCCTCAGCGTCCTGCCCGCAGCGGCAGCCGTCCCACGAGCAGCAGCGTTGGGAGTTCCCGCAGTCCGCGTCGGGCAATCGCCGGCCGAACCTCGGCGCCTCCGGCTCTGCGGGCGCCCAGGCGACGGGGCCGGCGGCGGGACAAGGAGGAGAGGGCTCCGCGGGCGGCCCGCAGGCGGCGGGGGGCGGCTCGGGAGGGCAGCCTGGCTCGCTCAGGTAGACCTGGCGGGCGCTGCGCAGCACCAGCGACACCAGGAGGTTCTTGTGGAGCTTCAGGCCGCCGCGCTGGCCCCGCGCACTGTAAATCTTGCCCAGCGAGATGCTGACGATGCGGTGCGCTTCCAGCTTGAACTCCATGGGTGGACCGCCGACGGTTGCGCGAAGCCGGGGGATGAGCTCGGGCCGCGCCGCTCCGCCTCGCTCCGCTGCCGTCGCTACGGACGCGCGCTCCGCTCGCTCTCGCCGCCGACTGAGGGGAGCCCACGCGCCACGCGATCTTTTATACCACCCCCTCGCCGGCCAATCAGAGCGCTCCGCCGGCCGCTCCAACCGCCGGCGCGCCGACCAATGGCGAGCCGGAGGAGCGCGTTCGAACGCTCGCCCCGCGGAGAGAGACCTTAAAGCGGCAACGGCGGCGCGCGGTTGGTGGGGCCCACATAGAGTGGAAGGCAAGCGGGGATAATGTGGTGTCTTCTTCGGCTACTGATTTCTGCCAAAACAGCACTTTGCGAAGCTTTCCTCCCGCGGCTCCACGCTTTCCATCGTACAGCACGCAAGGGGCAGTTGTTTTTTATGGGTTTTTTTTGTTTCTTTCTTTTTTACATTTTATTTTTATTGGGATTGGATTCACTTTTTCCAGAATGTGAATTTGGATTTCATTGATTTTCTGGAGGGAAAAAAAAAAATTAAAAAGCAAGAACGATTATTGCCTCTATGCCCCCCCCCCATCCAAGCTCCAGGAGGCGGCAACCGCCTCCAATGGGGGCAACATGGGAAGGACAGAAGTGAAAGGACAGCCCAGCACGAAGGAAATGGAACCCCAAGTATGGCTTTCTGTCTGCTGGCTTCCTGTCAGGCATGTGACACACGCTGCCTTCCCACTCCTCGCCTTCTCACCCAAAACAAAAGCCACACTTGGTGCTGAGGAGCAGGATGTGAGGTGCCCGTCTCCATAGGGCCTCAAGCAGCCAGGGCACGCTGCCTCCTGTCAAAAGAACCCACCAGCGACCCGTGGTCTTGTCAGAAGGCTTCAGACCTGGGACAGGTCTGGTGATTTCCCTTGCTGCTGATGCAGTCTTCTGGAGGTGGAAAAGGGAACACCTGGGCACCCCAACACAGAGGGCAAAGGGAACACTTACAGGCCGAAAAAATGGACAGCATTGCTTCGCTGGAGTGGAGGGAAAAAAAAAAAAAAAAGAGGACTTTTACATTCTGTAGGAGTTTCTCTGCTACTCCATCACGCCTTATGTTAGCCACAAGATGCAGGTGGCACAACAGAAGCCTTCCTCCCCAGAACCCCCAGCCCAGCACATTTCCCTCCTGCTGGAAACCCCCAAGGAATGCTCTCCAAACACAGCACACAGTGCACCAGCCTCTAGGCTGCGGAGAACACCCCCAGGCAGAGCAGGGCTTTCCCTCCCACCCTTCTGATGGGAACCAAGCACTGCTGTCCTCAGCGTTCCCAACCTGCCCAACCTGCTCTGTGCTCAGGGCCAGCCCTCTGCTTAGCCCGACTGGCCAGGGCAGCTCTTTGGGACCGCAGTGGCAGCTCCTCACCCATGACTCTGTGACCATTCACATGTGAAAACAACAGGGATTCTTTGTGGGTGCTGCGGGATTCCTTGCTGGCAGGGACAGGGCCCCTTTGTGCTCAGCAGATGACACCAGTGAGAATAAATCATGCCTTACACATCTCAGCCAGTGTGTTTCTGATGCCATCTGCCTGAGTTGATGCACAGCAGCGGTGTGGAGCCCAGGGAAAGCTCAGCATGGGCAGGCACGGCACAGCACGGGCGCTCTGCTGAGTAAAGATGAGTGCACGGAGGCTGACCAACCTGTTCTGCCACTCTGCCTCATCCCAATGACACGAGACTTTCCCACCAGCCAACATAACCTGCCTGCCGGCTCCCCAGGGGCCATGGGATGCAGGGACAGCCACGCAGCCAGCACCAAAACGTGGTACTCCGTCCTCTGCAATGCCCACAGAGCAGACAGCTCTGCAGAGGGCAAGCACGGGTGCCAGGCGGAATAGCTACAGCTGAGTACGCCCGGACACTGTTTCCACCCACAAACATGCGTGACCCCCGGGGCTCCGAGCACAGAAGCAGGGCTGCGGGTGGCTGCTTGCCCAGAGGGGAGCACGCAGCAGAAAGGCCGGCCCCGCTCAGCCCTTTTAAGCAGGGCAGTATTTTGGTGGCAGCGCTGCTTTTCCCTCCCAGGCTGATGTCATGCCTTAGTAAGTTTGAGGCAGCGTCACATGGCAGTTTCTGAGGTCAGCGCTCGCCTGGGGTGGCTTTGTTGTCTGTCTGTCTGTCTGTGCCTGTCTGCCTGTTGGGCCGCTGCTTCGCCCGTTCCCACGCGGGGAGGTGCCGCGTCCCCGTGTGCGTGCCCAGCCGAGGGGCACTGCCCCAAGCCCGGCGGGAGACGGGCGGGCAGGGCGCGAGCAGGCGCTCTTCTCTCCGCGTGTGATCTCGGCAGGCTGGCAGGGAGCTGACAAACAATTCGCAACCCTCCGGCTCAGCTGCCGTTTCCCAAAATAGCGGGGCAGGGGGAGGGCCGGCAGACAAAGGTGGCTCTGAGCGAGCAGGAAGCCCGGGGGGCCGAGCGGCGGGGAGCCCGCAGCCCCACCTGGAAAGGAAAACAATGCGAGATAAAAGAGACTCGGGACAGGAAGCAGCTTGCGGTACAATATAATAATCGCAGAGGCTGCGCACACGGCTGCTTTTTTATAGGCGTTTCAATCAGCTCCGGGAAGTTCGCTCGGGGGCCGGCGCTGCTGCCTCGTAGCGCGGGCTGCGCACGGCCCGATGGCCGTCTCCGTCGGAGATGTCACCTCTCCGTCTGCCTCCCTCGCGCTGTCGGAAGCATCGAGGGCGAAGGTCCCTTTGTCACTTCCCGGCAGCGCCCGGGGTCCCCCTGCCATCAGAGCCGGGCTGGGCCGGGCCATCTGGCACGCAGCGCGGCCCCCGACCTGTCGCCGAGTGCGGATGTGGTTACCCAGATCCTGTTCCACGCTGGCGCCGACCCTCCGGCAGCCGGCCCTGCGGCTTGTCGCCAAATGTGAGCCGGGCTGGGGGGCCAGCTGCACCGAAGGAATGGGGAGCGCTCCCGGAGAGATCCAGCTGTCTTCCAAGCGTGGAATCTGCCTGTTTGCCCCTTCTGCTGAAGTCTTCCCGGTGGATCATTGCCCTTCTCTTGGTTCGGGGGTTGGGCTCCTCCTGGGACACAGATGTCCACACCGGCAGCGGGGTAGGGACAAAAGCCTTGGTACTGAGTTTCCCCAGGTGAGAATGGACCTCCAGGACATCTCCAGGCTCTGCTCACGAAGCAAACATTTCCGAACAGATTCATTTTGTTCAGAGATAACAGATATCTAACAGGAATCTCAGCATCGTTTGGGGTTGATTCTTCCCCCCTAGAAAAATCAACAATTGACACAGATGCCATCAGCCTCCCGCAGTTGGGTATGGGCAGGTAATCCTCCGTGGTTCCCAACTGCTCTGGGTTATCTGTGTTTGAAGATAAGGTCAGAGAGCTTGGAAACATCCCAAAACTTTAACCACTCAGCACTGCCGGGTGACAACCGAACAAAACACGCAAGCAAAACAAAGAAATCAACACAGACCTAAAGCTGAAGGAGGGGAAGTGGCTCCCCCAGCTTCTGAGAGTGCTCTGTACCTGCACTGGAAACCACAGCATCGTGTTCACACAGCACAACACTGTACTAGAAAGCAAAAGGGATTTTCCAGGTTAAAACCCCTGTTCCATGAGGGTAGATCATAGAAAGGCTTAGGTTGGAAGGGACCTTAAAGATCAGTGAGCCCCAACCCTGCCATGGGCTGGCTGCTCCCCACCAGTCGGGCTGCCCAGGGCTCCATCTGTGACCTTGGGCAACTCCAGGGATGGGGCACCCGCATCTTCTGTGAGCATGGATAAAGGTGTAGATGCCCCAGCCTTATCTGTCCTTCCCCAGACAAGCAACACTATTCTCTATACATCTTTTCTTTCACCGGTGACCAGGGATTTCCCCTTACCCTGCTGCACCAATGATTTAATGTTTCTCTTCCCTCCCTCTCACGCGGTGACTTGGGATTTTCCCCTCCTCTCCTGGACACCCAGGGCCCAGACCCTGTGCCCACCACAAGATCCTGCTACCCCTCCAGCAACCTCTCCCACACCCAGCTATCAGCTTCTTCAGGCAGCCATTTCCCTTGGAAAAACGTGGCCCTGCAGCTTTCAGTGTTTTATGAAATTGGCTTTGGTTTCCTGGGGAAAGAATGCATTTATTTGTCCAGGGTTTCCTATCAGACAACCCTTCTATTGTAGTCCACCTTCCTGTATTTTTTTCCCTCTCTGATACGCTTGCAGCGGGCCCTGTACTGTTTCCAAAGAAGGATCATGTCCGTGGCTCTCTCCAACCCAGTCACGCAGATGGAGTTGCCTGGTGTCCAGGGGAAACCCAGGACAGCACTGCTGCTCATGTGCTGCCCACTGGGCTGTTTGCTCCATGCCCCGAGGGATGCACTCACTCTGTGCCAAACAGAAGGAGCCTGGGTTCACCTGCAGCCCAGCACAGGGTTAAATCCACACATCAGTTGGGTGAGCTCCGCACAGAGCCAGTTGAAGCTGCAGCCCGGCAGACTGTGGGGTAGGCTGCCTGCCCAAAGGAGTCACAGTCTAATTATTTTCTCTCCCTGCATCTCAAAGTCACCTTCCTTTTAGCTGGCAGGCAAGTGCCGGCTGCAGCCCTGCGCACATCACGGAGCACAGATGTGTCCTCTGTCCCACAGCTTCCCGTTGGAGCGCGACGGGATGGCAATGACGCTTGTGTCACACTGCCATGCTCCAAGCTAACAGTGAGGGATCGCATCCTCGCATCCTCAGAGTGGCAATCAAGGGCAGAGCAGGTCACAGAATCGTAAAATCATGGTACTGTAGAACCATGGAATCACATAGAATGGTTGGATTCAAAGGGACCTCAAAGCCCACCCAGTCCCAGCCCCTGCCACGGGCTGGTTGCTCCCCACCAGATCAGCCCCATTCAGCTGAGGGTCCTCTCTGTGTTGAATCCCTCTTTCTGAAATGAAGAGAATGTGCAAAAGAAAATGTCTGTGCCCCTTTCCTCTTGTAAGGACCTTCCTTTGCCACCTTGCTCTGTGTTGCAGGGCTGATTGTGTGACAAGGATGCTGGGTACAAAAGGCACCCGTGGACACGGAGGTAATAAGGAATTGTGATGGGGTGAGGCGGCCAGAGAAAGTTCCTTTTAATTAATGCCTGGAATGGATTCTCTGGCCATGCACGTGGGTGCCCTAAACCTCCTCTTTGACCCACCACAACAGTGCAGCTCCCACTATCCACTCCATAGGTGGGGCCAGCCTGTCACCAATTCATTAAGTAACGAGGATTCTCTCCACACCGGCACCTCATTACACAGGTAAATAATCACTTTTTAGCTGTAGGTAAGCCCTGAGTGTGGCTAGCATCCTGTATCTTACAGCCTTGGTGCTGTCTGCCCCTTTCTCACTTCTCAGTTAAGTCACCACAGGTTTCTAAAAATGAGGCTCACAAAACCTATTTACAAACCACTACGTAAGGCCTTGCTGCCCACCACAGCGCTGACTGTTTAGCCACAGACTGATGCTTCCCATCCAGTTATCACTGGCTTAACCCTCCTCTCACAACCACCATTGAAAAATCTTCAGCAACTTCTACTAAAAATGCAAAGGAGGAGAAGAAAAAAAAAATCAGAAGCATCTGAAACCCATTTGTGCTTTATTACTTCTTTTTTGAGCTGTAAAACCTTGTCTGGGTGGAAAAGAAACCAACAACAAAATCAATCTCAATTCTTGCAAATTCAAACTCAAACCAATGTAGCTTTTCCCCCAAAAGAAGAGACATCTCTTTTATGTCAAATGCACCTTCTTAGCAGCAGGCTGCCAGCTAGCATGGGATCACACACAGCCCTGTGCATGTACGTACATGCCACAGGAATTCTCTTGATAAAGCATTCAGTGAGCCCTGTACTTTCTTGCAGTTTGGATTGTGATGAGCTGGAGCTTCCCAGCACAGTGTTTCATCAGATCCTCCCTGGCCAGTTCTACAGCTGGCTGCCACTCACCAGTATGAGGAAAGCTGAAAGCCGCCTGGCCCTTCCAAGCCAGAAGTCTGAGCTTGACAGCAAGATGAGCCCACTGTGAAACAACAGCAGCTCAATCTGAGTGGTTTTCATGCAAAAAATGTTCATCGTTTCCAGCATCAAAGAAAAGGTTGCCTTTTTTGTTCCTGTGAAGTTCACGCCTTCCCTATGATGAGCCCAGCATACAGCTACCTCATGCTGCGCTGCACCCAACCTGTGGTTTCTCTGGTATGGGGATGGCCGGAGCAGCAGGCAGCTGTCTTTCCTCACCCCACAGCCCCATAAACCAGTCCGACATGTGTCCTCACCCCTCACTCGTGAGTAAGCGTGCTGCGATTGCAAAAGCCACTCACCTGGTTCCCATGCTGAGGAGGCATCTGTGCTAATGGGTTTTCCACAAGCAAAGCAAGCATCGCCTTGGCTAGGGAGGCTGGGCTGCAGCTATGTGAGGGAAGTGCAGGTAGGGACAACGCCCTTCAGTCAGTGGGGAGAGGATACGGGGGTTAGCATCCTGAGCACGGAGCTGTGCGGGGTCTGGAGCAAGTGTGATGGGGAGCAGCTGAGGGGACGGCATGGGGGAGCCCAGGGGAGACCTCGCTGCTCTACAGCTCCTAAATGGAGGCTGTGCTGAGCTGGGTCAGCCTCTGCTCCTGGTAACAGCGATGGGATGACAGGTGATGGCATCAAGCTGTGCCAGGGGAGGCTCAGGTTGGGTGTGAGGAACGTTTCTCTTCCACAAGAGCAGCGATACAGTGGCACAGGCTGCCCACCGAGGTGCTGGGGTCATTGGAGGTGTTACAGAGCCGTGGAAATGAGGCACCGAGCGACACAAACAGTGAGCACTGCGGAGTTGGTAGCTGGGCTAGCCCAGCCCAGCCGGTGCCCGCACTGAGGGGAGGCGCTCACTCACAGTCCCGCCGCCATGGCGGGACGGGGCGGGCAGTGGGGAGCGGGCGGTCGCGCATGCGCGCAGGGCGGAGCGCTGGGCAGCCGGGGCGACTCGGCGGCGTCGGCGCCATCATGTCGATGGAGGACCCGTTCTTCGTGGTGAAGGGGTGAGGGATGGGTTTGGGTTTGTGAGAGGAAAGGTGAGGGCTGGGGCGGCGGAAGGGTCTGTGAGGGGGGAGGGAGAGGAGAGATTAGGGATGCGAGGTGGGGGGGGGGGAAGCGGCTGTGAGGAGGAGGATGAGTGCTGGGATAATAGGGAGGCCTTGAGGGGGAGGGAATGGGATGGGAAGGGGATGTGAGGAGGGGGGGTGAGGGTGAGGGCTGGGGGGTCTGTGGGGAGAAGAGTGAGGGGAGGGGAGTTCTGAGGAGAAAAGTGAAGTTGGGGGCGTGAGGGGATGGGGGAGGGTTGGGGCTGGGGGAGGGACTGAGGGATCAACAGGGATCTTGGGGGGGACTGAGGGATCAGCAGGGATCCGGAGGGGGCTGGGGGGTAAGCAGGGATCTGGGGGATCAGCAGGGATCTGGGGGTAAGCAGGGATCTGGAAGGGGGCTGAGGGGTCAGCAGAGATCTGAGGAATCAAAAAGGGTCTGGGGAGGGCTGAGGGGTCAGCAGGGATCTGGGAGAGAAGTCTTTGAAGGCCCAGCAGGGATCTGGGGGTCTGTGAGAAGCCATTAGGAATCTTGAAAGTTCTGCGAGGGTCCATGCCCTGCTTTTATTCCCAAAGCCATTCCCACTCCCCCTGCGAGGTGTGTGCCGGAGATGTGCCCACACAAAGCCAATGTTCAGAGGGGCTCTGAGCAGCAGAAGGCCCTGCTGGAAGCTCTGCAGGGATGCTGTGAGCTGGAGATGTGCTTGCTGCAGGTGCAGCACCTGGGATGTTGGCATGGCTGCCCAGCTTGGGGGCAGCGTGCCCAGCTGTCCTTATCATCGATCAGCGGCACGTGGGATGTGAGGTTGCAAATGTCACTGTGCAATGGGCAGAGCGTGGCTGAATGCAAGCCACTCCTCATTGAGGGCATTCCCAGAGCACCAGAGCCTGGTCACCATGCTGAGGGAGAGGATCAGGCACCAGGCTTAGGAAGAAACCTATGTGGATAGTGGCACTGAGGAAAGCCTGGACAAAGGCAAACACAAAACAAAGGCAGTTGAGGTCAGAGGAAAGGGAAACTGTAATTAATAGGGGGAAAGAAGATAGGCTTCCAAAATTCAGCACGGAGCCACTTTCAACTCCTGCTGTTGCTGTCCTGCTCCACGTGGCAGTGGCACAGTGCTCAGGAAGGGCGGTGGGAAGAGCCAGGTGAGCACAGGAGGTGTGGGAAAGGCTGCAGGGCAGCCAGCAGAAGGGGATCGCTGCCAGGCTAAGCCAGTGCTGGGGAGAACAAATGCTAATTGCTGTGGGTGGGGAGCAAACAGCCAGTCAGACTTTCCAGAGAGATTCCCACGCCACAAGGGGAAGGGGCTGGAAGGGGAGAGATATGTTGTGCTTTTCCTGGTGTTAATTATTAGCCAGCAGATTAATGTGGAAGGAGTTGAGCCACATGGCATTCAGTTTGCTTTCCTTGCATTTGTAAGTCCTCCTGCTAGGATGTCCAGCTTTGAATTCCTGCTGGTAGGTGCTTTTCCAAGTATATACAGGTGAAAAAAACAGAGCTTTTGCTTGCATGCAGCAAGAGAACGGAGCACAGCTGCTGAACTTAGGGCTCTAGACATGACAGATATAGAGCAATAGACATGGCTGCTGTCTTGTGCAGACATGGTTCATCCCTTCTGGGCTTTCCCAACAGATAAACAGTTTTCCTTTGCTGGAGATAAATCCCTGCATCTTACGTGAATCCTGACTTTCTGCTGGCTGTCACACCAGCAAAACATCATCTGCATCTTTCATCCTGGCTCCTCCTGGACCTTGGTGATTTGTTCCCAGGCCAGGGCTGCAGTGTCTGTAGGTACAGAGAATTGCTACCTGCTGCTTGCCCCTAATCACAAATGCAGCATTCAGTGCTGTCAGCAAAGCCTGTGTTCCCATGTTGTGAATGCACTCGTCTCCAAAAAGCTTAGAGCAGCAGAAAAGACTTCTGTCCCATAAGCCAGTGTAGTATAGCTGTGTAGTTTTTTAACGCTAACTTAAAATAAACAATGCTGCACTCAACAATTTGCCTAACTATTGCAGGGACGGTTCCTGTAAATGTTGTTTGTCCTTGGGGTATCTTGCTCAGGTAGTCTTTAGAGGAATGCAGAACATTAATTGCCATGAGGGCAGCCTTGTCCAGCCGCTCACGCTGCCCTGTCTCGCCTTCGTGTCACTCAGCAGAAACTACTCCTGCTGAAACTGGTCTTTTTGTTAGTTGTGGTAGCTGGCCTGTAAGTTGTTTCTTGTCACTTTGTGCTTCAACAGGAGAGGAGACTGGGTTGTCCAGTGGGTATGGCGAATCCTTATTGCACAAAATAAACTAGAAGTGGTTGAAGGATGGGCTCTTGCAGGGAGGCTGCAGTTCCAAGCTCTTCTGAGCATGGCGTGTCCCAGCACGACTGCTGCAGAACAGCTGATGCAGTCCCTTCACTTCTCTTTCTTCACCCCAACTCCAGGGAAGTGCAGAAAGCTGTGAACACTGCCCAGGGGCTCTTCCAGAGGTGGACAGAGCTCTTGCAGGATCCCTCCATTGCCACAAGAGAAGAAATCGACTGGACCACAAATGAGCTCAGGAACAATCTGCGGAGCATTGAGTGGGACCTGGAAGACTTGGATGAAACAATTAATATCCTTTCTGGAGTTCTTTGGAGGTTGGGGCATGCAGTTCCTAAGCTGTAAGAAATAGCTACGTAGCAGCTCTTGCTGGTAGCTAATTTTTTGCAGGAACCAGGACTACCAGGGATTGAATTTTGCATTTACTTCAGCTTTTCTCAAACAGCAAATGAGTTCAGCAAGAGAATTTCCCTTCTGTATTCCCTTTGACAAGGTATATTATAAGATGCTTTGTGCTTAGAAGCTCATTGTGTTATATGAATTTGGATTTCTGTGTAGTCACTCATACTCAGGCTGGCTTCCAAAATTATTCCTTTTCCCTCGTGTTCAGCTGAAAGCACTGCACAGCATTGGAGAACTGAGGAAAAAAAAAAAAAAAGCAGGAGAGAAACCTCACTCTGGTGCATGTACTGTGTTGAATGTTGCTGCCACGCTTTCCTTCCTCCAGCATCTAACGTTTTGCTAATCAAATTATAGAAAAAAGTGCAGCACAGTGGAAAAGTGCCTCTTCACGGGCTCCCATCGGGGTGGTTTGTCTGTCTGTGTGCACTGAACACCATTCTCAGACTCCTTGACTCCTCCCCTATGCATCGTTGAGGCAAACCCTCGGAAGTTCAACCTGGATGCCACGGAGCTGGGTATCAGAAAATCCTTCATCACGAGCACGCGGCAGGTGGTCAGGGTAAGGAGCAAGGGCTGGGATAGGGAAAGAGAAGGCAGCTTGAGCGGTTCAAAAAAGGCAATGGGGTGACTAGGTCAGTGCTGAACTGGAGAGCAGAGAGTAAGTCTGCTACCTGCTTGCCCTCAGGCTGCCTTCTCATCCCCACTTCACATGTTCCAATGTCAGGAGGACTGCCTGCCTGGGGTCAGGTGCAGGGGCCATGTTTCCTAGCATGCTTCTCTTGTACTGATGAATCTAGAAGCCTGTACAAAGTGGGTAGGAAGACTAAAAGACCATTCTGCTATGCAAGTCTCCTTTCAGAGTTAAAGGAAATTTTGCCTATTCGGTGCTTGCATCTCTGGTTGACAGAAACAGAGTCCACTTCGAACACTGACATCTCTTTGTAGTCTGGTGTTATTTATGTGGCTTCCCCCTGCTACAAAGCAGTCAAAACAGCCATTAGTTTTATTTTTAACTCCAGGAAGATTTTGTAGTTTAAACTCATACTCTTAAATATCAGTACTTCAGAGAGAGGCGGGCCTGGCAAAGCTCTGCCTGTTGGGCCGCAGCTTCAAACAGCTCAGTGCTACAGGCAGTGGTAAAGTGAAGTTCAGTAGCACCTGCAAGACCAGCAGCATTTAATCACAGAATCACAGAAACACTAAGGTTGGAAAAGACCTACAAGATCATCCAGTCCCACCATCCACCTATCATCAATAGTTCTCACTAAACCGTATCCCTCAACACAGATCCAGACATTCCTTGAACACCTGCAGGCATGGTGACTCTACCACCTCCCTGGGCAGCCCATTCCAGTGCCTGACCACTCTTGCAGAACAGTTAGTAGTATTTCCTAATGTCCAGCCTAAATCTCCCCTGGTGCAGCTTGAAGCCATTCCCTCTAGTCCTATCACCAGTTACAGAGAGAAGAGGTTGACTCCCAGCTCACTACAGCCTCCCTTCAGGTAGTTATAGAGAGCAGTAAGGTCTCCCCTGAGCCTCCTTATTCACATAGCTGTTAGGGAGGATTCAGAAGCAGGAGGAGTGTTTTAACAGCTCGCTGGTAATAAGTAGAGAAGAAAAAATCTTTCTGAAATCTTCACTGCCTGCCAACACACTGGTTAGGAAGTTTTCTCCCTATTAATAGTACACTCAGTGCAGCTTAGTTTCTGCTTTCCCTCGTGGCTCTGATGTTCCTCCTTGACAAGCTGCATTGCTGTGGCTAGCAACAAGCTTGTTATTCTACCTGCAGTCCTGCAGTCCAGAGACAGTTCTTAAGGGTCTCTGCCTGGGAACTGATCCCGAAGCCACACCAGCCCCAGCAGCAGACATGGTGCTTGCTGCCTTGTCCTCAGTGTAGTCAGCTTTGGAAACAAACAGGATCAGGCAAGCCTGCTTTCTAGGTCCTCTTTTCCTGATTGAAAGCTGCTGCCTGATGGGTTTTGGAGCAGTGTGTCTCAGTGGTAAATGAAATTCTTTACTGGTGGCGTGCGGTTAATTGACTTATGTTTTCCATGGGGATAGAAAGCAGTTTGTGCATTAGAAGTAACCAGGTGGGATCTGTTGCTTAAATGATACATCTCTGAGCAGTAAAACATACCTGTGTGTCTTCAGGTGACATCAGAACTCTGCTGGTGGGTAAGGTCAGTCAGCTCCTGCTGGATCATGCTGGCTTCTTGCTCATCTGCAGTATAGAAACTAAACTGGTTTGCACTGGGAGTAGGAGCCTCCAGGGTCTAACTGTCTTCTGTAGGAAGGCAAAATGTAACGAGTAACAGAGAAAACACAGAGACAGTCAGAAAGGAGGGCCATAGGACAGGAAATCTATCTTGTCCTTTGCAAGATTAAATCAGGTACAACTGGGAATAAAGTGCAAGCTACGGGTTCCCGAGACCTTCAAGAACATAACTTCTTTACAGTCTGTCAGTGGGAACATTAATCTAGTATTATACAAATCAAAGTGTTTCTGGCAGTCGAATCTAGCTGTAGATATCCTTCTTCATCGCAGAGGAGTTGGACTAAATGACCTTTAAAGGTCCCTTCCAACCCAGATGATTATTTGATTCTATAAAAATGAGTAGTAAATAAGGAATATTTTCAAAATATTCCATTGCTGTTGGTTCTACTATTAGTAAAGCAATGAACTGCAGTGGAGATTTTAACAGCATTTTTTCAGACTCTTCAAAACTGTGTTTTCAAAGAAAATTTCCCTTCCCTCACTCACCACAAAGAAATCTTTCTGGGTATAGACAGCTTGGTAGCAAACTGAAGCTGAAAGTCGCCTCAAATCCAATGCTTACGTACTTCTTCTTTCTTTGAACAAACAGGAAATGAAGGATCAGATGTCAAACTCCTCCATGCAAGCACTGGCTGAAAGAAAAAACAGGCAGGTGAGAATCAGAATGGGCAAGCTAAGTGAATGCAGTGGTTATTTGGCACTTTAAAGAGCTAGAAGGATTTATCAGCTCTAACAGCTGTTTTGAGACGTGTGTTAGGTGAAGCTTTCCTATCACTTAGTCTGGAGACCCACACCATGAAGTAGAGCATATAGCATGGTTAAAGCTCCTTTAAAGCTGTAAGTACCATATATATCCCACTTTGTAGCACATCACCTTACAAACATTTGTTCTGGGAAGGGGCTTGCATGCTGCAGCAAAGCTGTGTGTTTGAGCCACGTCTGTCTCACTGATCTGAGAGCATTGGTTTTGTCAGGCTTGTTGCTGTCACCCTCTTTCAAACCTGTCTCTCAAAGCAGTAAGTCACCACTCACCATCTGTCTCCATCTTCAGAAGTGCTTGTGTACAGCCATCAGCATTGCATCACCCTGCAGAAGGGGGAATCTCCCTCCATCTCAGGAGGAACAGTCAAAATCCAATTCCATAAATGTAACCCCGTGCTCTGCTGTATTTAGGAGCCAGGACTCCACATCCCTTCACAAATAGCTGCTTCACATGATAATTAACCTTGTAAGAAGATGGAAGAAGCTCAAGCAGTCTCAGGTTGTCTGCACTTGTAATGTAAGGAATAGAAATAGATGCTTCTCCCTGGCTGGTGAGACTGTAAGGAGATCTTTGAGCTGACTTCCAGAGCTGCCTCTGTCAGCGTTGGCGTGCCGTATCTGGCTGCATCAGTCTTTGTCACTTGTGGCAAAAATGATAAACTGCAAGAAGATACTGAGAAGGACAGAGCTGGTTTGTCAGCCCGTTACAGGCTTAACTGATGTGCTTCGCAAAAACTTGGAGAAGCAAAGTCCCTTACTGCCTTCCCCAAACAAGCCTGTAGCTGTCTCTAAGTTTTGCTGCTTTACTTAAAACTGCTAACTGCAGGAGACCATATGGCCCAGCTCATGCAGTGACATCTGGTCAGGAAAACTCATTTCCCCTTGCCATCTTCCTTCCCCAGCCCCTCGCCTTCCCTCAAGTCCGCAGAGTCTCAGCTGGGCTGGGCTACAGCAGCTTCTCCAGCACGTCTCTGTGGCTGAGAGGCCTGCTTTTGGCTGGTGGTGACCTGATCCTCATGGGCTGAGGCTGGCAAACACAGACTTCCCTCCGGAAGCTGCATCAGAGCTTCCTTCCAGGGACCAGATGTCCTCAGCTGGAAAGCCACTTCTCTGCTGGATTTGCACTAGCTTCTGTGTTGAGGTTGTAGAGCAGGTAGAGAGTGTAATCTTGCAACCTGAATCAGAGAGCGTAACTCCTGCCTACAGCACTGCTGTGTTTATATTACACTGTTTTACTGTCAGTTCATCTGGTTAAGTACTTTATCCAGACCTTCAGGCCTGGTCATTAGCAGCATGGTGTTCAGTTCCATCTATATATCTGTTAACACAGTGTATCTGGATATTTCCCAGCTCACACATCCTCCTAGCACACTGCTGCATCTTGAACAGACCTTTACCAGTCCTCTGGGCAGTGCGGGCCTCCTGCTCGCGCTGTCTGTCAGTCGTGCTCCAGCTCTCCTGTTAGTGGAGCAGCATTTCTGCAATAATCATGCTGCAGATATTTCCCATGCTGGTATTTGGCATTGCACTGTTTTAGTTTGTGCCAGCACTCTGGCTGAATACCAGTAGAGCGGCAGGAAAAGGATGCTGTAGGCATGTGCACAGGAGTGTTGCCTTGCCTTCCTTGCCTGAGACCAGCTGTGAGCAGACATAGAGGTGTTGCTGCTAAGGGACTTCTGCATCTGTTTAGGCACTCCTGGGTGAAAGCAGCAGTCAGAATTGGAGCTCTGGACCTGACAAATACAGCCGTCTGGACCGGGAGCTGCAATTAGCAAATTCACACTTCATTGAGGAGCAGCAAGCTCAACAACAGGTAAGGCAGCTGGCATAAGGCAGACCGAATAACTTTGCTTGCCAAATGGGCGTTGGGGGGATGGGGTTCAGACTTCAGGAGCCAGAAAAACTCCAGCCCTGGCTGGCTTGGATCCAGAAGCCTGACAGCCTGATAGCTTGAAGCACACCTGTTCATATGTTCCATGTACAGCACAGCTTTGGATGCTTGGTGCAGTTTTTAACCATTGAGGCTTGACTTCCACTTACGTACAGAAGAACAAAGTCTAGAAGCAGCAGCATGCTGAGTTTTAGTATTACAAGAACTGCTGAAATCCTTGGAAGAGTAGAAATGTTGCAAGCTGAAGAGCGTTCATTTATCTTTCTGAACTTTCCCTCGTTAAAAAATAAGCTGGTGTTTGCTGCTGTTTGTGTGCATCCCCATCAGAACAGACAGGGAGCAGGAGCACGTGCCTGCTTCCTTTTCCTGTCCTTGTCAACATGAGATTCGTGAGAAAGCCTGCGTGAGGGCTTTGCAAGGAGCCCTGGCGAGGTGCTGCCCTGGAGCAGCGCCCGAGCAGCGCAGATCCGCCTCCAGCAGCCCACCCAGACACAGGCCTGTAAATAGGCCGCATCTCCAGGCCACAAGCTCTGCTGAAGCTTCTGATACACGATGCCAGCCAGCTTTCAGATGAGTTTTACCTAGTGACTCTAGGAAGATAAATAGATTCCAAAGTAGGTAACTGGGGTAAAGCTAATCCTTAGCATGATTGTGCCCTGAAAGTGACTTAAGCCATCAGCAGACCTATTCCTTTGGCACTTTCAGAGCCAGACGTGTTATTTTTAGCTCTAGAAGCTGCAGCAGCCTCTTATTTGTGTTAACCCCTCGTTAACTGCAGCATTTCCCATACACTACCTCAGCAAGGCTCCTGCTCCGGGCAGCAAAGCTTGAGGTTTTGCTGCCTTCAGAGACTCATCTTAGAGGTTGCAGCAGGGAAGGGGCATTGCTAAGCCGAGGCTGAATTTGGAGGCATGGTTGAGGAAACTGCAGCCAGCTGTGCCACAGGAACAGGGGACGGCTCTCCTGCTGCTGCCACTTCTCACACATTTCTTAGAAACACGGTCCTTGTTTCCTGGAACCTTAGGTCTGTTCCCAGGCACCACAGTTGATGTTGGCAGAATTGGTGAGCATCTGTCCACATGAGCAGCTGGCTGTGACCCAGCTGCAGAAGGAAGATGTATAATCACCCGTTTTTCCTTCTTTCTGGCCCCAGTTGATTGTGGAGCAGCAAGATGAGCAGTTGGAGCTGGTCTCTGGCAGCATTGGGGTGCTGAAGAACATGTCCCAGCGCATCGGCGGGGAGCTGGAGGAGCAGGCAGTGTAAGTATGTCACAGGGTGCCAAAGGCCCTGCAGGTGTGCAGCCTGCTGCAGCACAGCTGGGGGTCCTCGCTGATACCCCTGTTGCATCCTTGAATTTCCTGGTCCCTCAGGCAGCCTCTCCTAGCTCATCTGCAGCACCTTAGGCTGCCTTTGATTTCAGGCCGTGGAAAGCATTTCATATTGCTGCCTGCAAGGATCCTACCGCAGCCATGTTCCTTTCAAACCTGCACCTGGGGCAGGTTTAGCTGCCAGTTTACCTTCCCTTCTCTCTTTAAACACCTTCTCTTCTCTCGTTTTTAAACACCAGCCTTAAGGCACGCAGTAAAGCTCCTTGGCTTCTAGCAGCCAGCAGTGTGCAATGGCTGAGGGAAGGCAGTGCTGCCTATTAAGGATAGTGGGTGCTTTCCCACTCCGTGGGGTTTTGTGCTAACCCAGACAACTGTGCCCTGGGAGCTCAGAGCTCAGCTTGTCACACAGAGCTGCATTCATAGTTAAAGCTAAAAATAATCCTCACCCACACAAAGGGTTAAAGGGTAGCTCACAAAGTAGCTTGTATCCACCCATTTACATATAAATTAGATTTCTTTCCTTGTGCACGTTCTTTGGAAAGAAGTGCATGAAATTCTCACTTGTGCAGACTAACAGACACGAAGGGTTTGTGCCTAAACCCCCCTTGTTTGGCCGAGGAGAGTCTGGAGGGCTGTGAGCCCTTGTGATGTCTTTGGTGAATGGGAGGAACTCCAAAGCACCTCCTGTGTGAAGCCTGGCCACGGCAGGTTGGTGTGGTGCATCTGTTCCCAGGTCACCACATAAGCCATCAGTGCTTGCTAGCAGATAATTAAGGCAATACGGCTTTTTTCTACAACTCTTTGTTCTCCGTGCTTTTAAGAGTGTTATGTTTTAAAGTTCTGCTCACTGGAGATGGCTGGGATTGCTTTGATCCTGGATGTGCTTTGTCTGTCTTCAGGTGGGTTCTTGGCCCTGACAAAGCACAGCTACAGGAAGGCTTTCAGATCTTTTACAGTTGCTGTGTGGAGGAACTGGAGGGGTAACTTCTGTAGAGTTTAAAAAGCACCTTAAAAGCAATTGCAAATCTCAGTCCTGCTTGATACCAGAGTGGAACAAGATTTTAGCTTCAAGTGCTAGCCCTCAGCAAGAGAAGGGATTTAAAGTCCAAACTGGCACCTTGATCTACACATTCACTGCTAATCATGGATTATAAGCAAAACTTTCATCTTCAAAGGAGGAAACCCCCACTGCTCACCTTTTAGAGATAAGCAGAGCTGGGGGACCAGTCCAACAGGTGTCCCCATGACTTCTCACTTTCCACCAAAGCTGAGCTGCTGCTTCAGCAGGGTTTTTTTTTTCCCCCTTGGGTGCTTTCAGGAGACCATGCTGTGTTGCTTTTCTCATCCACTGTGTTCTGATGAGCATGCATGAGTGCAGCAAATGATGCCAAAGGCACCTATTGCTTTACTTGTTGACCACTACTGTGCTTCTGTCCCCAGGATGCTGGATGACTTCTCCCACGAGTTGGACAGCACTCACTCACGGCTCGATAACGTCATGAAGAAGCTCGCTAAAGTGTCTCACATGACGAGTGGTAGGTCCAGGGGGGTGGGCTCTGGGCCTGGAAAGGGGCAGGCACATCTGTGAATTTTAGGGACGGAGCACTATGAGCTCCCAGAGCCAAGTAGAGGGGAGGGAGCAGCTCCAGCTGCTTGAGAGGTTAAAGAGGGAGAAGGCGTCCAAACCTTGCAGCTGCTCATGCCCAGATACTGCTCTGCAGTCTGCCTTAAGCCTTTGTGTTATATACAGGCGCCTTTCTATTGATGTTGTTACTGCTGCACTGGGAAAAACCCCTTCTTAGACGATAAGGAAGGAGAGTTCTGCAGCCTCTCGTGCTGCTCGAGGTTTCCTAGGCTACCTGCCGAGCAAAACACTGCCACCTTGCGTGCCTTCTCCAGCTGCAGCAAGTCCCTGTGCCAACCTCGCCTGCCTGAGCGCTGCTGGCGCCAGCGCTGCCGACGGGAGGACAGTCGGACGTGTTTCCTGGTGGTGAGGAGAGGAGATTTCTGCGCTGGGGAGGCTGAGCCCACGAGAAAAGTCCTTATAAGGCTGTGCCTGAACGTGGTGGGCTGGCGGCCGGCCGGGTGCCGTGGGCAGAGCAAACAGGAAGCTCGTGCCTGCCGGGAAGTCCCCGCCGCTCGCTCCCCACGTTGCGGCGCTCTGCGTCGCCTCCTACGCTGCCGGTGCTCGCGTGTGGGGGGTGGGAGCAGCAGGGAGGGAGGAGGGAACCGCTCTACAGGATCAGGCTGGGCAGGGAGCTCACGGGGAATCCGTGCTGCCGCTGGCGCTGATGGGGACGGCTCTTCCCAGGGCTGGCTGCAGCGCTCAGTGAGTGGTGCCAGCAGCTCCATCCCCACACTGCACCATCTCACAGGGGCCGGATGTCTGCCGGTGCAGACGTGGCCGTGGACAGAGAGCATCTGTGCAGCCCGGTGTCGCCCACTCACAGCTTGCTGCAGACAGAGCTCATGTGGGGGAAGGCAGGCCCTGCACGAGTCATGTGGCTTTTGCGGTGCGGTCGCAGCTTGCGCTGTGTCCAGGGACAGTGGGGTTCCTGGTGCCAGGAAGTCGGAGGCGAGCTTGAATCCAGATGGGAGAGACTTTCACTGTAGGAGCAGGACGGTGTCAGACGTTGTAGAGCAGCAGTACAGGCTGGTATGGTTTTGTTCTCCGAAATGCATTCATATCTTTTCCAAAAAGCTAAGAATTTCTGCAGTGATGTGCTGAGCTCCCTAAGGCAGATCCTAGAGGCAGTGCAGAGCACAAACAGGTCAATCCACAAGCACTAACACAAAGCAGCTCTCTGCTTCTTCCTGATCACTTTTGAACCAGCTTATCAAATCTGTTTGAACTTGACTGGGGAGAAACCTCAAAATTCCACACCGCAGTCCCAAAAAGCAGCTGCATCCTGCAAGAGAAGCGCTGTCACCCCACAGGCAGTAGGGAGGAGCCTGCAGAAGGGCACGGTGCTTGTTCTGCTGGTGAGGGAGCTTTCCTTTTGAAGGGAAGCACAGTGAAAGCAGCGTGGTAAGGAAAAGCTCTCCTCCAGCTTTCCTTCTATTGAAGTAAGAGGACCGACCATTCCTTTCTCTTCCAGATCGGCGGCAGTGGTGCGCAATCATCGTCCTCTTTGTCATCTTGCTGGTGGTGCTGGTCCTGTTGATTGTCCTGTGATGGACTGAACTTCCTTGGACGCCTCCTCTCCCCTGTAGCACGGGGAAATGAAACTCTTTCCGTCCGACCACAGAGATCCCTGTCAAGAAGACCCGTGCCCGGCTCTCACCATTCTCTGAGGACCAAAGCCTGGCTCCACCAACATCTCCCCCAGCTCTGGGGAGGGCAGACAGAGGACAGGAAGCAGTTGTGGCTCCCAGATCCCGTCGGGCTGCCTCCTGCCCCACGGTGCTGCCATCTGGTCCCCAGACCCTGGAGGGGACCGAACCCTTTGCGGGTATGAGCCAGCTGCAGCAGTCCCAAGCCCTCTGTGCGGACACGGAGCAGGGAGCCTTGGCAGGGTACGGGGGGTGGAATTGTTTCACTGAGCATTACAAACTGCATCGCCAGCCTGTGGGATGCTTGCCAGCCAGAAGCATCACTGGGAGGAGCAGTGGCCTGAAACCCCGCAGCAACACGCACCCAGAGCAAGGAAGGGCAGCCCCAGCCAGCACCATGCCTTCCAGTTAGCACCAAGACCCTGCAGCATCCACATCCAGGACCCCGAGGCAGGGGGTGGCATGCTGCAGGTAGGTGAGCTGCAGGTGTGCTGTCCTGCCTTCGATGGACACGCAGGGCTGGGGCATCAGCCTGAGGCTGGTTTCACACAGCTCGTCAAGTCACCTCCTGTTACACAAGCCTCTCCGGCTCCCTGACTGATGCTTTCTTTCCCCTTGTATAACCAAGCTTCTGTTTAACAGCTGCTTCCCTTTGGCAAGTGATTTGTCAGGTCTAAAATAACTTTTTTTTTTTTTTAAGGAAAAGTTCTTTTAGTGATTTTTGATGACTGTTGGAGCCGCATTCATTCTGCGGCTGCAGGATGCATTATCAGTGGAATGGGCCTAACTGTGTACCTTAAGTGCACACAAACTTGTAAATAGGATGTCTTAATTTTCCCCAATTGCTTTTTTTTTTTTTTTTTTTTTGGGAACTTCACTTGTAAGCAACCCAGAGCCAGGAAGCTCAGAGCCAGGTCACGTTCTGTATCACTTCCCAGTGCTTTTGTTACCTTTGGGTTGTTTGGCAAGGGGATTGCCTCAGCAGTGCTGGCCAGGCACGGATAGCAAAACGCTGTGAGGAGAGCTCACCCTGGCAGTGCTACTGGGGAGAAATACAGATGGGTTTTGTGCAGTTGATTACAGGAGGAAGGGGTGATGCTTCAGGAAAGAAAAAGATTTGCAGTGAAGTCTGCTCCTGTCTTTAGGAGGGGGAAGAGCAGCAAAAGATGGGAGGCAGGCTGACTTGCACCTTCCATCTGGGTCTCAGATGGGGCTGGGGGAGGAAGCTGACTGGTGCTGACACTGCAAACCAGGCCTCCAGAACCACACTCCACAGAAAGGAAATTCGGCACCTGAAGCACTCTGTCACCCAGGACACATAGCCCTGGTGGTTTCTGGCTCTGTTTGGGTCTGCCCAGTCCCTCCTATTGAGCCCTTGCACGCACTGGTAGCACTGTGCCCCTTTTGCAGCCAGGCTTGGGATGAGGGGAGACCCAACAGCCCTGCCAGGTTGGAGCATCTCCTCTTGTAATGAACGCACACGTGCCCTTAACGCCAACCTGCACAAGTGATCTTGGCAGTTCTCTCAGTCATTGCACAACATCTTGTCTCTTTTGGTTATGCTGTAAGAAATACATACTGTCTCTTTCCGAAGGCAGGCTCTGGCAGTGTCTGCACAGTGCTCTGGGCTTCAGACCTCTCTGAGAGTGGGTTTTCAGTACGGTTGTATGTCGTCCAGGAGTGGCTCCTGATGCTCCACGCAGGAGTGCTCTGTTCGCACACTGTGCCAGGTTGCAGCCCTGCTGCCGTGCTCCGTGTCTGTCCAGGTGTCACTGCTACCCAACTGCCTTTGCTTTTTCTGTTGGTGGTGTTGCCCCTCTCTTGAATCCTAAATAAACGCATTGCTGCTGCCGGTGTGTGACGGCAGAGGAAAACACCGGTCTCTTTTGTGGTAACGGGGACAAGCTTGGGGGCTCTTTGCCTGTGTGGCACCAGAGTGCAGCAGCTCCATCCCATCAGGAGCAGACAGCACACCCCAGCCTGGGCACCAAGGCAGGAGAAGCTGAGAGACCACCACTGTGAAGGACCCGCAGCCGTCCCCAGCCCCACCTGCTCTGCTCTGCTCCACCCAGGTATCATCTCCATCCCAAGTGCCACCTGCACCACGTTCATTACCTATATATACACACAACACCACCTGTTGTCATTGCACATATACATACATATATATATATATTTACAGTTCTGTGATTTTTTTTTCTTTTTGCAGTTTGAAATAATTTAAGAGAAACCCACCAGCTCACGGGCAGAGGTTTCCAACTGAGGCAGGGAGAATCCAGGGCCGGAGAGCTGAGATGTCCCCATGCCAGGGGCAGGTCCTTGTCCCACGTTGCCTGCCAGGATGCCCTGCCGTCCCCATCCCCGCAGGGACCCGCGCATTGCACATAAGCAGGGCAGATCCAGGCCCTTTGTCTTGGTGAGGTCCTTGTTGCACTTTAGCTCCATGCAGGACTCTGGCAGCACCTGCAGACTGCTCCACTCCTCCTGGAGCCGCGCCGCTACCACCGAGCCGGGCGCTGCCTTAGCACACGCAGGGCCAGGCTGTCTGCCTGCAGCAGCAGCTCCCGGATGCGTGCCAGCCCCAGGCCCGACACAGCAGCCCCGTTGACCTGCAGGATCTCATCGCCCACCCCCAGCAGCCCCGCATACAGCTTGGCTGTGCCCGCGTCCGCCATCTCCTGCACGTAGACACCTGCAGACAGAGGTGCGGGCAACTGAGCTGCCATGTGAGCCACCAGCCCCCAGCGCACAAAACCCATATGAGTGATGGTCTTCGCTAAGGTCCCTTCCTACTTCAGCTGGTCTACCGTTCCACAGCCACAGTACCTGTGTCGGGCCGGCCGTGCCCGGAGGTGACCTGGAAGCCGAAGGAGCCGTGTGGTGGCCGTTCTATCTCCAGCAGGCTGGTGCCATCGGGGAACACCTCCACCACACGCCCCACTATGCGTGGCCGGTCGGGTGCACCGATGTCCTCCACGCTCAGCGAGTGCCGTGGCCCTGAGGCTGCCTTCCTGCGGGGAGATGCTGTGAGCCCAGCACGGCACCACCAGGCCAGGGCTAAGCGTGGCCGTGTTCCCATCCCACCTGTCCCCGTCCCCAGGCTGGGACAGCAGGTACGCATTGGCTCGGGGCGCCCTGCCCAGCAGGCTGTGCAGGCTCTGTATGGAAGCGGCTTTTTGGGGCTGGCGGAATGGTGACACCTGGAGAAGTGTGACATGGTGAGACGCGTGGCACCAAAACCTTGCGCCCTGCTACGTACACCTCAACCTCCCCAGCCTCCAGAGCCCTCACAAGCCAACAAAGCCCCATCTCCCCCTTGCTCACCAGTGCCTGCAGTGAGGGCGACCGCTTCACGCTGGGGCCATTGGGTGCAGGGCCGGGCAGCTGCTCCATGCTGTAGCAGCGGAAGCGGCCCAGGCGCTGCTTGGTGCTCTGGCTCAGGCTGCACAGGAGCCGCTTCAGCCCTGAGGATGCCGCATCCCCACTGCCCTTCCGGCTTGTTGCCCGTGCTGGCTCCCTACAGGACAATGTCCAACAGTGTTTAGCAGTAGCTTGTCCCCCAAAACATCCTCACCCTGCTCCAATGTGACTTCTATGTGACGAGGCCAAGCCTGGTGCTGAACCAATGAGGGATGCTCATAGTCCCTCACCACTCACCCAGGTGTTGCGTTCCCATCGTGCTGTGCCTCGGGCGTCCTGGTGGTCTCCCCAGGTTGTGTCCCCAGCCCATGGGGGCGGCTCCTACAGCCCTGTCCGTGGGTGTTGTTGCAGTTATTAGTGGACAAGGCACGCAGGGGGCTCCCCGGGAGCCACACAGGGCCACAGGGCCCCCGCCGCTGCCCCACACCCTTAGGTTGGGGCAAAGTGCTCCCAGCATCAGGCTCTGGACACTGGTGGCTGCTAGCAGGGACACTTGTCCTGCAAGGCACCTGGGAGCAGGCCTTTGTAGTGGTGATGATGGAGGGGGTGTGGGAAGGCCCCGCTGGCCTCGAGGAGGGGACCAGTGGCTCTCCTTTGCCCACCATCTCACCGGTGTGCCCCCCATCCTGGCTGCCAGCTGTACCCGCTGGTGGGGGACAAAGCGTCCCCGAGCCCCCGGCCACACTCATGACCTTCTCCTTTTGCGTTAGGGTGCGGGGGCTGCGGTGGCCACGAACCCGGGGCTCCCGATGCCCCCGTGGGTGGGGGCTGCGGGGCCGCGGCTCCTCGCTGTCGGTGCGGCAGCCATCGGAGGTGTCGGTGCTCTCCAGTGCCGAGTCTGCCTCATCCCCACGGGCGACGTTCCCGATATAAGTCTCCTTGATCTTCTCAGTGTGAATGCGCTGCCGGGAAGGCAGGATCCAGAGCGGGGACCCCCCAGGACCCAGCGGCCGGGCCTTGGGTTCAGGCTGGGCAGCAGCACCAGGACCCGTGCGCTCCCGTCCCCGTGCCATGGGGCTGCCTTCAGCCGGCACGGCGGCACCGAGCAGGGAGCCACAGGCCTGGCACTTGCCCCCAGCAGGGATATCACCACCACGGGATTTGGCAGGGCCATCCCCGGGGTGCCCACGGGGCTCTCCACCGCTGCGCTCCAGTGCTGAGCCCAGCACCCGGCGGTGCCGCAGCCGCTCCAGGTAGCGCACCTCAGCGTCGCGGGCCGACTCGTCCTCAAAGCGCACACGGGACGGGGAGGGTCCCCGTGGCCGCCGGGGCTCCCTGCAGCCCGACTCCCCGCTGGATGAGTCGCTCAGACTGCCGCCCGCCGGGCCCTCCACCTCTCTTGTGGTGACGCTGGGCCTCGGTGTCCCGCTGGGCTCCCTGCAGTGGGGACAGAGGACTGGCGAGCTGTGGGGACAATCCTCCACCACGGGGTGAGGAGTGTGGCTAATGAGCCCAGCAGCACTGAGTCCACATGACCCTGCGTACGGCCCCTGCGCCGCACCTCCGCTGGGGCGGTCATGCATACAAAAAGGGAGCAGGGGTCAGGACTCAGTCACAGGAGAGGAGCTGGATGTGGGGCGGGATGTGGCACGGCGCAGGGCTCACCTGGGGTGCGCGGCGGTGGGCAGCAGCAGGAGGTCGTGGCTGGCGCGCAGCGGGTTGGTGCGAGCCTTCATGCGGGCGCGCTGCAGCAGCTGCTTGGCCTGCTCATGGCGTGGGCTCAGCTCGAGCTCCTGCCCGGGAACAAAGGCCCTGCAGGAAAGGATTAGCAAAAAATAACACGGATTAAAAGTGGTTTAGCAGTGACGGGGCTGCTCTGCGGGGAGAAAGCGGGGCCTGGCTTGCAGGCACTGGGGACACCCCCGCAGGCAGCCCCAGAGATGTCGCACTGCAGTAGCAGCAATTTAAGGGGCTCGGCAACAAGCCTGGGGCCATGACCTGCACCAGGGACATCCCAGAGGCACATGAGCAAACCGAAGCAGGTGCTGCCCCAGCCCTGCAGCTTTGGGCTGTGCTCAGCCCCATTCCTCTATCCACGTGCACAGGGGTTCCCTGCCCTAGGGGGAACCCACAACCGTGCACGGCCCCCTTCCTGCACTGCCCTCCTCCCCCCGTTGGCTGCAGCCCTAATCCTCATGATTAAAATAATCAGCTCGGCAATCACTTTGGGGATCCTCACCCCAGCCTGCCCACAGCTGGAACACACCTATGCCCTGTGCCAAACTGTGGGGAGCCACTGCTACGAACCTCAATTTTGGCTTCCCCGAGGCATCCCACCTGTGCCCACCAGCACCAACTGAGCCTCAGATGCCAGAATAATGGAAAACTGATCATTGCCATGTAAGTGCTTCCACTCCAAATTGTCCCCAGACCTGCTCCACGCTGCCCCCAGCATTACTGCTGCAGCCCCTCTCTCCTGACCATCCCTCCTCATATTTTTAGCCCCTCTGCTGAGGTTTATCATTAGGCCAATGAGATTATGCATTCCTACCTCCTGTAAGCTCTTAAGCACTGGGGAGACATTTCTGTCCCACTCCTCTCTCCTGTCAGAGACACCTGGCACCAGCCCTGCTCTGTCTCCTCACGGTACCCCCGCACCCCATTTCTCTCAGACCCCTTTGTCCCCAGTTGAAGCATTTGAAGTCCTACCTGCAGCCCTCAGCATCCTGCAGTGAGACCCCTGAGTCCCAGTCGCCATCACTTGCTGGCACCTCTGGAATGGGAGAAGGGGGAAGGCATCGCTGGGAGCTCCCAGCCTCACACCAACTCCCTCTGGGGCCAATTCTCCAAAGCATGTTTCGCCATCTGAGAGCCCAGGAAACGGGCACAAGACCCCAGGGCTGTGGGGATGCAGACTGAAGAGTCATAGAGTCATAGATCTATAGAATGGCATAGGTGGGAATAGGTGGAATGGCAAAGCCCTCCCAGCCCTCCCCCACCGCAGACTGGCTGCCCAGGGCCCATCTCTATAGGAGAGGTCCCCACAGAGACCTGAAGTGACAGCAGAGGCCCAGGCACGCACCATGCATCCCCAGCACCTCGTGCAGCAGCTGCCGGTTCCTCTCCACCCTCTCAGCCAAGGACAGTGGCTCCGGGCCCTCCGTCACCTCCTTGCTAGCAGAGACCAAAGGGGGAGAGCCCCCCAGCCCCCCCCGCTCCCCCCACGATGCAGTGCCATCCAGCAGCCCATCAGTCAGGTACGTGCGGAGCTGCACCCGCTGTTCCTCAGCTCCAGCCTTCCCCTTGCGGGCACGGGCCTTCTTGGGCGAGGGCCGCTCGGCTCCACGCTTCTCCTTCAGCGCCTTCACTTTGCCCTCCAGCACGGCGTGGGGGCCCCGGAGGGGCTCTGCGGGACGGGGCCCCTCCATGTGCCCTGGGAGGAGAAAGTGCATGAGGGCAGCCTGCCTGTGGCCTATGTGGCCGTCCCCAGGTGATGCCAAGCCCTCGGAGCACAAACCCTGCATGGAAGCGTCTTCCCGACGGCACCGATAAAGCCCTCCGTGCCCCGCTCGGCCCAGCAGCCTCTCATCCCCTCCCAGGGAGCCCGCAATGTGCTGGGGACGAGAAACACCCCTCCGTCACAGTGGGCCCCCACAGAGCCAGGACAGCCACGAGGGCAGGGCTTACCCCGAGCATCGGGAGAGGGCCGGGATGGAGGGAGAAGAAAGCGGAAGAGGGGAAGGAAGCATAGGGAGGAAATTAAAAAAAAAGCAGCAAATCCCAGCCACTCCAGCCCTGCCAGAGCTCCGCCGCTTGGCTGGGCTGCTGGCTGCGGCCGGCCCTGCCTCCCGCCCGGCCTCCCCCTCCTCCTCCTCCTCCTCCACTCGCTCCATGGCAGGGCTCCCAGCCAAACCCAGCGCAGATGCTGACACCCGAGCTGGAGGCGGCCACGGGGCCACCGCGGTCACACACAGCCCAGGGGACACCGGGGACACAGCACACCTAGAGCAGTGCCAAGGCCACCCATGGGACGCCTTCTGGTTGTGCAAAGGGCCCCCACGCACCCCAAGAGCGCTCCCCCATCCCCAAGCGCCCCATGGTTCTTCTCCAGCATCTTTCACCCACAGTGCTGGAGCATCCCATGCGTATCACCCGCATTCTGGCTCTTCCTGCTTGCTCCCAGGCTGAACCCCACAGCCGTGCCCTCACCAGCAGCCCCCAGGGCATACCCCTCCCTGCACAGCCCCATCCCACCGCTGGGACCTCGATCCCCCCACACTGGGCAGCACTTACCTGCAGACACGGGACACGCTGGGGAGCTGCAGGGCCCATGGGCGAGGCGGTCCCACTGCACGCTGTGGCTTTTGCTATTCATCATTGGTTTCATAATCCCGGGACCCGGAGGAAATCGCTGGGATTATGAAATTGTTTTAATCCCCCACCCCCCAGCTCTGGCCCCCACCAGCACGAGAAAGCGCCGTTATCTTCTTAAATCAGCCCCAGCAGGGCAGGGGCATCGCAATTTCCGGTGGCAGCACCGCAAATCCCATTGGGGAGCTGCCAGGCCCTACAGCCCCACGGCGTGGATTTGGGGACCCGGTGGGTGCAGCCCTACAGCACAGAGGGGGGGAAGGCAGGCGCAGAGCAGCGACAAACGAGTGTCAGGTCATTGGAAAACAAAGAGCTTGTAATAATGAAAAAAAGGACAGATTGAGTAACCAATCACTTTTTCCTCTTAAAAACACAATCACAGTAACTTTGCTTTTATACAACCACCTAGGAACTAGGAAACAGTATCACATTGTGCATTTTTTTTTTTTTCTTTTTCTTTTTTAAAACCTACTTATCAAGAAGGGTTATTCCACACTTCAGAAATGATATCCATTTGGGAAGGAAAGAGGAGACAGCTAACAGCGCAGTCACAGTACACCATGAGTCCAAGCAAGCGGCAAGTCTTTGTCCTCACCTTTTCCACTTAGCCAGAGAGAAGAGTGGAGAAGGGGATAGCAAAAGAGAAAGGAAGAAAGCAAGCACCCACAGAGGACTAATCACACTCCATAATTACTTTGGATATCTACAGGTCGGGGCGGCAGAACCATGAGACCAACGCGGCAGGGATGGGGAGGGGCTGGGGCGTTCTGCAGCCCCGATGCCGAGAGGATCAGGCCATGGTTGGACACCAAAGGGTGCCAGCAGCCCTCTCCTCTCCTCCTCCCACAGACCTGCCTTTCTCCAGTGGTGTTCCCAGGGCCAGGCTAACCCTCCAGCAGCAGTGAGGCCAGCTGTGGGCGGCACGGTTGCCGCAAGGATCATCCGCTCTTCCCCTAGGAGCCCCAAACCCTCTTTACCAAGGAGACAAAACAACCCGGAATCACCTTCTGGAATAAGAACTGAAGTTAAAGGGAGGCTGAAGGCAGCAGCTCACTGCACCTGTGTGCACGGTGCCACATCATGTGGGCACCCACCGCAGCTGAAGGCCCCTGCAGACATCAGTTCGCCCAGCCCATTGCCAACCTCCATCCCAATGCATGCTGCTGCGATGGCTGCAGGTTCCACAGGGCTGGTTTGGGAGGAATGTGCCTTCCTGATTTCTCTGAGGCCGCCGGCAGGTTGGGAGCTCCCTGCCAAAGGGAATGGTGCTTTATTCTGGGAGATAATTGTTGCCAGCTGCAGCACACCGCCTCCCCTTTTTGCTTATTTCTTCTGGCAGCAAAGGCAGAAACAAAAATAAAGGGAAGGAGCCAGGAAGGAGAAAGGCTTTCCATAAGGCTTTGAGAAACTACACAGCAAGAAATTGACTGCTTGCAGCCTGCAGTTCCCAACCTGCAGCACCAACCTTGTTCTGGCACAGGTCCACCACCACTTTGTTTTAACCTATTCCAAATGAAAAGAAGAGAACTGAGTTTCCTTCCTCAGATCCTCCGGGCGAAAAGCACAGCGGGTAAAATCAGAGCAAATGCAAGGCAGCAGTCAGGGGAGAAGCCGTGCTACCAGCCCAGGGCAAAAGAACAGAACCCAGGATGTGAGAGCAGGGATTCCTGCAATCCCATCGCTGAAACCAGACGGGAGCCAACAGACAGCAGGGCAAGGATGCAATGAGCAGAGCCCACCTCCTGCTGGCAGCCCAACACACCTCCGGCAGGACCTGTCGTGTGCTGCCTCTGCTGCAGGAGGAGAGAGCAAGGCGCACTGCTGCTCCTACCCACAGGGCTCAGCTAAAGGTGATTAAGGCTTTGAAATCCAGCGTGAGATCCGGACCGTGATGCTGGAAGGCTCTGCCTCGAGCTGCTCACACTGGAGCAGGACCCAGCCCTCCCTTACAGCGGGCGGTGTGACGGTGTGTGCTGCTGTCACACAGCAAGCCAGCCTTCAGCTGCCACCACAGCAGTGCCTGGAGTGGGAGCAGCAACCCAAAGTCAGGAAGAGAAGCTTTGGTTTCAACTAAAGCTGAAAAGAAAGCAAGCAATCAAAGGGAAACAGGTGCACAACCCCACGACCCTGCACATCTCCATCCACATTCCTGGGTCCGCGTCACCGGTACAACCTTCATTGCACAGGACTCAAAAGCACTCTCAGATGGTTGTTAGGTTCCATAAATTATGTGAGAACTATACGTAACACATACATCACATTTCCCAAAAAAAGAAATATATATGATAAGAAAAGTTACATCAAATTAAAAAGTAGCTTCATGAATGAAGGTACTGCTCTAAGTGCACTTTCCCTGCAAGTGCAGCCAGTGCCTCAGCGCTGGATATGAAGAAAAAAAATAAAATAAAACCAAAAATAATCAGATTTAAAAACTTAAGTCCGGTTTCAACCAGTCAAAACCGGGCCAAGCAGAAACCGAGGGTGTTCTCGGCACTGTCCCAAATGGGAGTCCCTATGATGCTTCTTTATCCAGACAGGTGTGTATGTCCTTGTTGAGACTGTAAACAATCCTTCTTTCCTGAACTGTCCTCTTTATTGGCAAAAGAAAGTAAAATGTTTTATTTTGTGTTTGTTTGTTTGTTAAAATAGGACATCAAAATTAACGCAGAAGAAAAGAAACAAAACACAGTGAGCTTGTTGGAGTCCATAGGATCTGGTCTGGAAGAGCTCGGAAAATGTGTTCAGTGTTTTCTCCTGTTTGCAGCTGGAACTGTACCAGAGATTGGGTTACTTGGGGAAGAGGGGAGCAGAACGAGAAAACAAAGGATGCTGAATAAGAGATCGTGGCTGCTTCATGTGTTCACTTCTTTTGCTAGGTCCTCTATCAATACCTTCGTGTCAGAAGACTTGGACCTGGGAAGAAACACAAACAGAAAACACTCATCAGGGAGCTGAGGCTGCTGCTTCCTCCTCCCACCCCCTCCCAGGAAGCGATGAAACAGGAAGATGCTCTGCAGCCATTACTGCACAATGCTCCCTGCATGTCCAGGTTGCCCAAGGAGGTTGTGGACACCCCATCCCTGCAGGCATTCAAAGCCAGGCTGGATGTGGCAGCCTGGTCTGATGGTTGGCGACCCTGCACATAGCAGGGGGTTGGAACTAGATGAGCATTGTGGTCTTTTTCAACCCAGGCCATTCTGTGATTCTATGATTCTGTGCTTCCTCACCCCAGGAGCTGCTCTCTTGGCCAAGGGCTCTGGAGCTGTGCTTGGGGGGAAGAAGTGACGCTCAGACACCAAAGCATCCTGCAACGCTTGGAGCGCAGGCACAGCAGCAAAGATGCACGGCCAGTAGAGCCTGGGATGCAAAATGGGGGAATGTTCTGGGTGTAAGAATGAGGGGTGGAAAGAAAAACCGCATGGGTCTGGATATGGGAGGGGAAGGGATCTGAGATCTCACGTGACATCTCATGAAAGGATAAGTGAAATCTTGGGGCGGCCAGAAGCCCGGAAACAAGGGAAGAGCCTGTCTCGCACGTTTGGATGCCCAAGCCCCTGAGCACCGCTACCAGTGCAGGAGGGGGAGTTTTGTAAAGGGCACTGCCTTCACAACAGCTCCAGGAGGAGAGGCCGGACGTACTGTGAAGCCAGGCGAGGTCTGCGCAAGGATATGCTCTGGCTGCGCTTCCACTGCTTGTTCTTGCGGCGGTTCCGCACGCCGTCCTCCTGGTCCATCATCTGATCCAACAGCGTCAGGTCGTCGGCGTTGAGCGGTGCCACGGAGATGTCCCTGACGGCACGGAACTCACCACAGTTGTTCAGGTGCTCGTTTTCCAGACGGAAGAAGTTCCAGACAAACCTCCTGGGTGGAGAAGAAGAGAGATTTATTGACGCGGTTCCGCTTTGATAGGCGCCGCTGTGTTTGGTGAAGCACTGATCCGTGAGCCTGGGCAGCACTGACTACTCCCACCGATCACAAATGGCCTCTGGGAACGTGCTTGGAGTACAGAGGAATGGCAAACAACTACCAGCAACACCTGCTGTGACATCTCCCAGCCCCTCAGGGAACAAACAGGCTGGCAGGCTCATTCATTGTCCTAATGATGACAGCCTGAGTCTGCAGGCATTACAAGAGGAAGAAAAAACATATGACAACCTCTGCCATGTACACGAGTGAAGTTTGGCTGCACAGATTATTCATATGGGGGTCTGCAGCAAGAGCACGAGGGTGTAAAGAGCTCTGGAACCCCGCAGGGCAATGGGGCAGGCTGCAAATTGGTGGAAAGGAGCAGGAATCTGGGAATAATTGTAAACATGAAATAAAGGGAAATATCAAATGCTTCTGCCAATGATACAGTTTTAAGGTGAAACCTGGTAATAACACATCCTTTGAGATTAGATCCAGAAGCTGCAGAGGGAATGGTAAATGCAGCCAAAGACCCAGCCCCACATTGCTGCAGTGTTCCTCAGCACCTGCTCAGATTAAGTGCCTCTCCTCCCAGTTCAGAGTCCAAAGAGCAAGAAGCTTCAGGCTTCCCACTCTGCTCATGTTTCACAAGCAATAGGAAATCCAAACAAGCTCCTCAGCCTTACCTAAAAACCTCAAGTGGGGCAAAAACAGTAGAAATGATATCCCCAGCATGTGGAAAGATCTGCATGGAAGTGAGGGAGATCTGGATGGTCCAGGCAAAGCGCAGGATCACGTCCTCAACAATGGCACAATAGTAGTATGCCTGGAACACAAGATACAGTTGGGACAGGTCAGCAAGAAGGCCTTCAGGAAGAAGCAGGCCTGAGTGCTTCAACTTTTAAATCAGCTTTGTTGCTTGCACACAGACTGCCTGCGCAATACAATGTACACAGTAACACATCCCCTTCATTCCTGGGGAAGAGACCCTGCCAGTCATCTACACAAAGCACTGCACAGTTGTGCCAAGGTCTGTTTTTAAATTGGCTTACGTTTGCATCACTTCTCATTGTAGATACAAGCATCCTGGTGCAGAGGCAGCAGAGAGAGAATTTGCTCCTCATTCACTCAAAGCACCACCAGCAGCATGTCTTTGAAACAAACTCTGCTGCTGGAACATCCTCATGCCCAGCATGCAGGGGGCACAAAGCAGCCAACTGCAACGTGCAGCTGAAACAAATGGAAATGCATTTTGGTACAACAGCAGAAGCCACCTCTAACATACTCACTTTCTGTGGGTAGACAATTCCTTCTCGAAGAAAGGTATTTTCACCAGCATTTTTGTCAAAGAGACCCCAGTCCATCTTCAGGTCCCAGATGAGGGTGTAGCAAGAGCTGATGAAATAGAAGATAATCCACAGGTAGAAGAACACTTGGGTGTCGCTGTGGTTTTTAGCTGCAAAAGAGAAGAACAGCACACTTCTGTACAACCTGAAGTGGACTGCTTTAAAAAGCCTACTTAAACCTCAGCCAACGTCTTGCATTGGGAACGCAGACGTGCAGTACAACGTTCATTTTGGTGGCAGATGAGGCAGGCTTGTTGTCATCCTCAGTCCGGACAGCAGGGGGAAGCTGAGGGCCGCATTTCACAAAGGACACGGGCTGTACAAAGGAAAAGCAAGGAGGCAACGAGGAGGATTTCGTAAGAGCGCGGCTTAGTTTGCAAAAACACCAACAGCAAATGAGTCCCCTAACAGCCTGAAAAAAGACGGACGGCATGGGAATCCCACAGGCTGCTTCAGAACAGGGGAAAACAACGGGGCCGTTTGCTCTCTCCTTCCCTTTTTAGCACTCTGATATAAACGTACGGCAGCGATCCGATAAAATTAATGGAGGTGAAAATGAGGGGCATCGTGTAAGAGCACGCTCTCCCCATTATGCCTTCCAGGCTCCCTGGACATGAAGTGCAGGATATAGGTCAAATACACACGCTTGTTCTCTTTTCAAAACACACCCCCTAAAGCAAACCTATTAAACCATTTATGCAGCCAAGCTTCGAATCAGCAGGGGAAAAGGACAAGAGATTCACTTGAGCTGTGCAGGTCTCCCCAGCCTGCCTGCTGTCACACAGGGCCAGCAGTGGTGCACTCACCCTCATCTCCCTGCAGCCTGGTGGCACCCAGGGCAGCTCTGACCCCGCTGCCACATGGATGTCCTGCACCATATGGGTTCCAATGCCACGTTTCCAAGTGCTGCTGGCACAAAACAGGGGCTCAGGTGATGCTTGAGGCTTATCAATTAGCAATCAACTGCAAGACACTGTCCTCCCCCAGCAGCTCCTTCGCTAGGTTTTTTCATTGGGAAAAACAGACAGCTGCTGATGTGCAGTGACCCAGACTCTAAGGCTGTGCCCTTCTACATTATTTTTGGCTGGCAACATCTCCACATTCAGTTCCCCTACCAGATCCTAAATGATCATTCCAAGAGGCAGCTAAGGGGTTAAGTGCTTTCCAACATCTAAAACGCTCCAAACTACCCCGCAGGCTGCAGGCTCCCCACAGGGGCTTAGGCTTGAAGGTTGGGTCAGGCTGTTTGGTTTGTTTTTAAGAACAGAATTCAAACAAACTGGAACTCCGCACCTTCAGGAAGACGTAGAAGGCAGTGCTGAGGGTTACATCCATGGCAGTGCCCTGCAGCACTGAAGAGCAGCCAAGTGGCATTAATGGGACATCCTCCATTCATGGAGGGGATGGACCCAGACCATCCTAGGCAGGTCATCCCACCCCCAATCCCCCCACTGGCTCCTGTATTCTCTCTCACCCACCATCCTGCAGCGCCACTCAGCTCCTGAAAAACTTCATGACAAAACCAAATCCACTCTCTGGCAGAATGCTCTCATCAGAACAAGCCTATTGCCTTCAGCCTTGGCCATTGAGTCCCATCCTTTAATCACTTACTTCCTTTTTCCTCCTGCCTGCGATTCTGTTTGATACCTTCCTTCCTCTTGGCCTCATTGGTATTCAGCCAGCACACAGAAATATGTTACTGCTCCAGGCAAGCAATTATATCTCAATCTCCACTGGCTGGTCCTAGTGGCCTCTTCAGCACTGCTCAGGGGGGTAGAAAATCAAGGCATCTGCATTCTGCCCAGAGGCTCCATCTACCGCCTGCCAGTTTTTGAGGAGCAATACATTGCTGTGTGTATGTACCACGTCAGGGCCTATTTCAACACGAGCTGCTTCATCCTATTTTTATTTTGTTTAATGATGCGCTAGATCCACCACTAGAGAGTCTTGGGATGACTGGTAGAAGCGCACTGGACTCCTGGGAGATCTCAACACCTCTGAGAGGGGAAAGAGACTGAAGCTGATTGTGCCACAGGCTGCAGAAAACCCTCTGCAGCATAGCTGGCAGTCAGAGATGTGAGGCCCTCTGTGCTGCCACCCAGCAACACCCCAAGCTACAAAGCTGTTCCAAGCAGCACATGCGTGAGGAAACACCGTCAGCACAAAACTGCAACACGCGAAGCTGTAGGCACAGCTTCAGCTCCTCTTGCAGGGGGTCTGTTTTGGTGTGTTCTAATGAGCACGTCTGCAACCTGGAGGTGCTGGGCTGTGTCAGAGGCTACTCGAGTTCAGCGTCTTGCTGCAGCACCCGTGGCACCTCCACTTGCTGCACAGATGAGGGGGAGCTGCACGCTGCCAGGGCCACTTGCAACCTTCACTGCAGGATTTCCATTAGCATCCTCAGCTTCCCCTGTAAAAGGCAATCCCAGTGGGTACCCTGCACAAACACGCCCGCAAATTGCCCCAGAAGGTCACACGGATAAATAATGGAAGACTTCAACCTTTGAACTGAAGCTGTGAATGGCCACAGAGCAGGAAAACAGCCACGGGCACGTGTAGCAACTGAATTTACTGCCTGCAAAAACTGCTGATAAGCAAATACATTCGATACCAACAGCAGCCACGGGGGAAACAGTTTCTGACATGCATTCTGAGAGAGTAATACTGTGCAGAAATTATAGCCCCTTCCAAACACAGGCAAGAGAAAAGTCGCTTTCCATCAAAGATAGACAGCAAATACTATTCCGAACGCAGTTAATATTGACTTTACTTCCAAAGAATACTATCTGTTTACCCTGCTGAATTATTCTGGGGAATGTAAACACTATATAGTATTCAACACAGGAAAAAAAAAATAAAAATCAATGCCATGTATTATTGAAGACCTGGATAAGAGCACAGCAGCCCTCGATAAGCACTCGGTGTGTCAGCCACCACTGCCAGCTGCAGGCTTTGCTGATGGCAGAAGCTGTGATAAAAGCTGTCAGAAGTCTGAGGTTATCAGGAAACACAGCCAGGTGAGCCCTGCTGCACGATGCCAATCTGACTGTGTGGAGCAGTTCCACCTCCAGCATGAATTAGAAGCTTCTTGATCAAGGCTTGCCAAACACAGGCTCCTTTAACGGCAAGCCATCCAGCCCCAGATTAGGTGGAACCCAAAGGAAAGAAATCCATATTTACAGCGTGCCCAGTGGGAATTGTTAGCACACTGAGCACATACCCAGGTAGGCTGTGAGCGATGCGCTCCTCAACTCCACCCCAGCACACAGAGGGAGGATGAGACAGCCAGAAGTGACTTACCTACAAGAGAAGAGCCATCGGATGGCATCCCAAAGCACGTGCCTGCTACCACCTTATGGCTTGAAGCCAAGTCTCACCGAGCCCTCAGTGACTCTAACTATGAAGGAAGGAAGGGCAGTAGTGCTCCCCCAACCAGCGGGGATCTCTATTTAATGCTGATCGATGGCAGAGACACAATGGTGGGCTTAGTGCAGCAAAAAGGCAAACAGCCCTAAGGAGCACAAGCAGGACTCACTGTGAGCTGACAGGCTTTGTCAAATACCAACCACTTCCTAAGAACAACCTTCCCTTAGATTTTGCAAACCTCTGCTACTGCCTCAGGGCGCAATTTAAAGTAAAGCATCAGGAGATAGCACTGAAGAGCTGTCAGGAGGCAAGCTCTAATTTCTTCTCCTATTTAAATCCTGCGTTTGCAGAACGGGGAAATCCCCAAATCCTGTTTTGCCTAAATAAATATATATATTCTGCTGATTTACACTGGGTTGTGTAGGACAATATAACTGTGCCTAACTTTGAATCACCATATCATAGAATCACAGAATGGCCTGGGTTGAAAAGGACCACAGTGCTCATCTAGTTCCAACCCTGTGCTATGTGCAGGGTCGCCAGCCACCAGACCAGGCTGCCCAGAGCCACATCCAGCCTGGATAAGCACTCTCATGGATAAGCATTCTTTTTGTTATGGAGATACATGATTTAATTGCAAGCTGGAGGAAGCACACCACTCCCTGCTGACAGATTGGATTCCTCTCCCAGTGTCATCTCTCACGTCTGAGAAGTGTTACCGGGGGGGTGTTTAACTGAGAAGGATGGGGCTTCCAATGCAATCATTTGCCACCAGACTCACTAATAAGAATAGCTGAATTCACTGTCAAAAATAAATGCTGTGGTCTAATCTAGGGATTCATAGCAACATTAAGGTTGGAAAAGACCACTAAGATCATTTAGCCCAACCATCCACCATGCCCACTGACGATGTCCCTGACCAAAAAAAAATAAACCAATGGCGACTTATTGCACCTGCCAGGTTCCTGCAGCCACACAGAAGCCCAGGTTGGCACAGCCTTGGAAGGTAAACCGGTAGGCCATCCCTTTTACTTACACCTTACTCATTAGTGCTCTCGCTTCTCCAGTCACGTTAAGCTGGGACCAGATGGATGATTCACTGCCTGGTAGGGTGCCGAGGTGCCTCTCCCCCACAGCCCTGCTGCTGGCACCACCAAGCATCCCACTTGACATTTAGAGGCCTACAAAGAATTGGAAAATGTCCCTGCGGGATTTCACGCCTCGTTTGTGCTGACACTCAGGGTGCAGAGGCAGCTCCCAATCCCACTGCCTATAAATGCGTGCCGCCAGGCACAGGGCTCCCTCGGGGGGTGACTCCCCCTCCATCCACAGCATCACCTGGAGCCCTGGGTGAGCAATTAGAGCCAACGAGCTGGCATGGGAAGCCAGGCTGGCTCTGGGACGGGGGTCAGAGGCCGGGTTGGAAATGCTTGCCCCGTGGCAATTCCTCACATACTCTGCTAATGACACTGCCACCACTCTGCCGGAAAAAAGGATCAGAAAGACTGGCTAATGAACACAACTCATTACTGAGGGCCTCCTGGGCATGGGATGACAGGGTTTCAGACCAGAAGTCGTCCTAGCTCACAGCAATGTGACAGACATTGCACATTTTGGCTCCAAATAATCACCCTGATGGAGCTGCTGGTATGCCGTGCTAAGGCAAGCAGCAGGAAGGCAGCCACTTAGGAAAGAAGACAGTTAATCCCATTACAAAGTTTGTTTTACTTCAAGAGGTCAATCTAAGCTCTCTACAAGGCTCTTGTGACACCTAAATCAAACCATCTGGCTTGCCACAGTGCTGACAGCTGTTCCAACACAGAGAAAGAGAGATCTTGTACTGACATGCAAGGAATAACAAAGGCAACAGGGTCTCACAAATACTATGGTTCCACTCTGCCATATAAAAAAAAAAAAAAAAGGGCCCTTTTTAACTAAAAATTTGCACTTGAACTCTAAGCATCCTTTTATTTTGCTTTGCTAGTTTCTCCCCACCCATTTCACTACCACAGGATGACAGCGTGACTGGGTTGGAAGGGACCTCAGAGATCACCAAGCTCCACTCTCTGCCATGGGCTGCCTGTCCCCCAGTTCAGGCTGCCCAGGGCCCATCCATGCCCTGGGGCACCTCCAGGGATGGGGCACCACAGCTCTGGGCAGCAGTGCCAGCTCCTCACCACTCTCTCAGTGGTAAGCTCCCTTGACATCTAATCTAAATCTCCTTTCCTTTCATTTAAAGCCATTCCCTCTTGCTTTATCACTCTCTACCAGTGTAAAAAGATGATCTCCCTCTTGTTTACGAGGTATTGCTATTTTCTGCACCAGTGTCTGACTTGTTTAATTCATTTTAGCCCCAGCTCTCACGTTGCCTCGCTCATCTCCTGCTGCAGCCATTCAGGATCACAGTTAATTACCATTCCACCTATCTGCAAATTCTCTCCACAGGGGTTACATCCTGCAGTTTCTAACACGGTGCCAAAAAGCCATAAGTGACGCCCCAACTAAGCCACCAGTACTTTGGCAGGTAGAGGATGGCAGAGTTAAGACACAGCCAGGTATCCTCTGATACAGCTCCCAGTAGCACCCAGTGTGCCCACCCTCCCCTCACCTGGAAGCCACAGCTGTGCAGTGCTAGGACAGACCCAGAGAGAAATAGTGACCCGTTCCAATGCAAAGTGAGCTGCACCATTCGGTGTCAAGCCTGGCAGCAACCTTAACCACTGTGATGAATGAGGAGTGGGAAACAGACCTGCAGTCTTCCACTGGGTTTCCACACAGCAGCACATTTCCCATTCATCTTCATCTGTTCAGGCCTGCTTGAAGCTCTCTATGAGTAAGAGATGGTCCAACACCTTCATGCAGAAGCTCATTAATCTCGGGATGACTGCTGCCTCATCGGGTCATATCTCTATTCCTCGGTAAGGCAGCAAGCTTCACAGATTTCAGCTTAAAAAAAAGCAAGTTACAGGGGACAGGGCTGCTGCTCTGCTGCACTGCAGCCAGCACACGCTGCAGTTGCTAGGTAGCTTAGAGTTACAGATAGGCCTCATTTGCCTGTGCAAACATATCCCGGAGGACTATATTTACAGAACACGGCCTTTGCTTCCCATTCCTTTGAGCGATATAAAAATACTGAGAATTCTTCCTTTGGGAGCTTAGCAACAGTTGCCCTTTGGTTCCTGCTGTCTTCCCTGAAATGTGCTTGTGTTTGTGAGCTGGCAGCAGGGCGGGCAGCTCGAGTCACTGCTCACTGCTCCTGCTCTCTGTGAGGGGCTCGCATTTGAGCGGCACTAATGTAGGAGACGATAGCTTGGAGGGGGCTCTGCAAAACAAGCTTCATTCCAGGACAACGAGAGCACCAGTCTGAGAGAGGACTAACTGTGTGTACTCTGGTACCTTGGATCTAACAGCACAGCACAAAGAGCAGAGCAAGTTGCATTTGGAATCCAAACCCCAAAGAGAAAAATTGCTTTTCTAACCAGAATTATGCACTGCACAAGGGGTTATTAAACTGCAGTCCTTTGGGAAACTGAGTCAAGAGCCTGCTGTGTCGCTGCTGGGGGGAACCTTTGCTCTAGCAGCCACAGATAAAGCAGTATCACATCGGCACATGACAGTTATTCATAACAAAGTGGCATCTGTGCATTTGTTTGGCTCCAGTTGTTTTCAACGAGTATATGAAAATCCAGCACAACAGTGCCATGTAAGTGCATTCCAGGTGAATTAGCTGGATTTTAATGCTGACAAACCCTCCTAACCACACAGCCCATCTCCACGCAGCTGGCAGACGTGAGAAAACCTAAAGAACAACTACAAATTATTTGCTGTTCTAACTCAGTGGAGGAAGACAACCCTCCCCAGAGGGCCATGATGTTCCTCGGGGCTCCCAGGGAGAACTGCCTGGTGTACATTACCTGACCTCCCAAGAAAAGGCCACAAATTACCCTCTTCTCCTGGCAGCTGAAAGCTCTCATTCCAGACTTATAAGTCATAGACTTGCAAACAGAGGCATGAAAAACTGTTTAAATAAAACTCTAGTTAAAACAGCAATTAACAGGTTCATTACTAACTGTCATTTAGAACAGGTCTAAGTAGCAAGGATTTTTACCCGTTTGACACCTGTTTGGGGCAGTGTTGGTGTTCTGAGCAGCAAACATCCATAGCCCCTAATAGTTGTTTTGTAAATAAGAGACCAGTGTTTGCCTCTGCTATACTTAGGCAGACAGAAAGCGTGGGGGAGCAGCGCTTCTACTTCCAACAGCAACATGGTGAACACTTGCTAAGAGTCCATCTGACTCCAAGTTTAGAGAAGGGGAAACGCATGCAAAGAACACAGATACAATTCCAGCAGATCTGAACAGAATTAAGAAGGTCCAAGGGCGCGTTTCTGGCAGCAGGGGGATACGGCCAACAGCACTGACAAGACGTAGCAAGGTCTTCAGGCAGTGCTCACAAAACCACTGCCAGTCCAGGCGCAGTGACATTTGCAGAAGCTGTGTGATGTGTCACTTCTAAATGCCACGAAGCTCCCAAATTTTTATTTGCTTTTGTATGACATCTACAGCTATGCAGATGTTATCCTATCCTATCTATCTATCCTATCCTATCTACCAGCTGCTACTAAGAAGAGAATGGGACAGAGCAAAGCTGGGAGTCACCGAGGTCTCAGGCACTGGAAAGAGCCTGGGTTGGGCTCATAAACACCTCGTTACAGCCCACTGCCTGCCAGTTGTGTGCAGGGGCAGGCACCAGTTGTGTGTGGCAGCAATGAGAACAAGGGTCAGAGCATTGGCATGGATGCAAACCTCTTGGGGAGTAGGAAAAGGTCAAGTCCTTCCACAGGATATTTACCCAGATGCTGGCTTTCCTCCTGTCCCAAACCTACCCCAGCCTTCCCACAGGGGGCTCTTCCACAGCGTCCCCACGGGAGGCAGAAGCATCCCTCAGCCTCCTAAAGGTAGGCACTATATATAAACCATACCAGCACTGACCACAGCCAGGCAATCTCTACGTGTCTCATCTCACAGCATAGCAGCTGAGACTAACAGAGTGCAGGGCTGGAAGAAAAGAGCAGCAGGGTGGCACCCAGCAACTTACAATGGGAGCAAGTCCTGTGGGGGAGCAGCAGGAGGGGATGCACGAGGAGCAAGGTGAAGAGCTCTGACAGCATCCATCACCACCGTTGCCATGCTGGGTTTGTGCCATTAAGACGCAAAGCTTAGCAAATGTTACATGCATGGCTCCAGAACCACTGGCCACAGAAAGGTTTCTAATAACCCTGCTTCCTCACCCACAACCAGCATGGGAACTAGGAGCATACATCCAACCCTTTTCCCTGCCTTGCCACAATCATATGTCAGGATAAGCAATAGCTCATGAACATGTGTAGCTGTTAATTCCAGGAGATAAAGGAGGCGTATATTTTAAAATAAAAGAATACAGCTTTGAGGACTTGAGAACAATGAGAGGCAGGGTGACTGCCTGAAGTGCAGAAACGGAAAGCTTTTTCCTTCAGAGCAAGAAGCAGAATCAAGTAATTGTCGTTTCCAGGGAGATGGGGAACTTGGGGATCAGAGCTCAATCTGCAGTTAAATGGATTGGAAACAACTCCCTGCCAGCTGCAGAAAAAAACATGGATAAAAACACACAGGAAAATCCAGAGAGGGCGTTTTCCCAGCACTGTGCACATCTCCCTGTGTTTAGGGATGACAGACAAGCTGCAACTGTTCATGAATACCAAGGCAGAAGTATTTCCTACATTCTCCCTCTCCTTAGACGTCTCCCACCCAACCTCCCATCACAGCAAGAACTGACAGGTATTCCAGTTTCCTCCTTTAGAGCAGGTATGCAAAAAATACTTCAAGTAAGATCTTGAAGTACTTTTTACCAGCTAGGCAGCCCTTTGACTTTCCACTGAGATGCTTCACAGATGCTGAAAGGCCAAAGTCTACACTTGAAAGGGAAGCCAATCCTAAGTTTTTCCCCATGGAAGAGGAAAACCCCATGACTTAGCCCAGGATGTTCTCATTCAACAGAAAAAAAAATGGTGAGACATATCTGCCCCACCAGAGCTGTGCACGTAAATATTGACCACTCCTCAACAGCAGAGTCACCAATGAAAAACCAGCTCAGCACCACGACACAATACTTAAACATAAAGAACCAATACTGCGTTTTCACACTGCTATCACTCAAACTTGGTAAGAAAGTGGTCTTCAGCATCCCTTCTAGAGCGTGATCTGATGAGCACACCGATGGGCAGATGGCCTTCCAACATAACCAGTACCTTTATGAGTGCTGTAGAGGGCTGCAAATGTCACCACAAAGAAGGTGGTGGAATATTTTCCAGCGTTAACCAGATGAAAGGCCCGTTTGTTATCGCGGTACCGGCGCAGGCACTGGATGAATCGCAACCAAGCAGGGATGCACTGGACAACTGCTCTGACTCCGTAGGAGTAGCTGTAACAAATCTGATTATCTGCAAGAAAAAAGCGTCAAGGATACAGAGTCAGTAACTTTTATCTTTTCTTGCATATGAAAAAAACGTTACCATTTATTTATTTCCATCTTTGAAAGATGGAGCAAAGCATGAACACAGGTCGAACAACTGGGGTGAGAGGCAACTACGCAAACACAGCACCATGTCACACAGGAAGCCTGAAGTCCTCTCATTAAGGAAACAACCAAGAAAATCCCAGCTCTAACTACAACCCCCCAAGCATACCATATTTTTCTGCAGTCTTGCTCAGCACATTTAAAACAAATGTTTGTTTCTTACTCAAACTAAAGGAGACAGCTTCGTTAGCTGATAGTTGTTCTGAAGCACTTTATTCCAGGGTTTGGAGGACTAATCATTATCCACACAGTTATTTTATAACTTGTTTTGGTTTTTGGTTTTGTTGAATAAGACAAATACGTAGTTAATTCCAACACTGTCATAAATGGAAGATAAAGATCAGACAGATTGGAAAAACAAAGCGAATGCTGATGCTTATTGAAGCATGCTGCAATCTCTCTTAGCAAGTGTCAAAACCATCAGACAACACAATTTGCCAGCAGTCACTGCTTAAAATGGAAAGAACACAGCCTAATGCAGTAGGAGCCAGGTATGGCTTTGCCACTGGGAAGGCCAAAGTCAAAATTCACACATCAGCTCTGTGACTTCCCTGGCTAGAAAGGAGAGAGGCAGAGCAAGCACCGCCCTGCTCTTATAGCATCAAATGTGACAAATAAGGACTTCTGAGGAAGTTTCTCAGTCCTCTCTTGCTTCAGGCTATGCTGATGGAGCCTTTAAGAACCAGGCTACAGCACTGAAAGCTGTGGTTAACGACCTCAACTCATTTTCGTGCTAAGCAACAGCAACAGGCTAAAAGCAAATAGGTGGTTAAACCACTGAAATGAAACAACGCCAGGAAAGTCGTTTTGTCTTTCCAATCAATAAGTGCTCTAACATCCTCTGATGAATGTGCAAGTCAGGCCAAACGACTGGGTTAGGAAACGAGCACTGATGTGAAATTCCATTTCTCTGGATGGAAGCAAGAAACGGCAGAATCTCTCCAATGCCAAGCTTACAAGAAAGGCCAGTTATTTCAGTTCCATGTCATTGGTTGGCCTTTTCAAATCAGCTGCCTAAGAAGTTGCCTTGCTTGGTACTTTTCAGGTCATTCTGACAGCACTCAAAAAGCTGTCAGCATTTCTCTACCTGTATTTGCCAGAAGCCCATCACTGTCCGTCCACTGAACCTCGAAGCTGTAGAAGCAAATCATGTATTCCAGATCCATGAGTATTACAACCAGGCTGTTGAGCTGATCAGCCAGCCAGAAATCTGCGAAGCCCACCTTGTGGAAGGGAGCGGTGAACACTCGAAACTGTTGAAAGAAAAAGGAATAATTTGTGTGACATATTAGCAAAGACCCATCTGCAGCAGCAGAACATCACAGCGTCGAACAAATACGGGAATTAAACAAAAATATTTGCAGATTTGTTGCTGATCTTTTGCTCCTGCTGAAAAAAAGAAAGATAATTGTCTCCCTATTTCAAGTACAAATAAAATTCCTGCTTCCAGACATCTAATTCTCCTCCTGTGCTTAACTATTCATCCTCTCCAAGTTTTCATTTTCCCAACCAAGCTCGCAGTCCCCGCGTAAGAGCTCTTCCCAGTGCTCCTCATGCTGACCAGGCACTTCTGGCACTTTCTTTCAGCCACACGTCACCTTAACTGATGTCCTTCAGACTTAATATCAGTCAGATAAGAAACCCATAACTTGGCCCTTAATCTGACCATGTCTCAGTGTACTTAACTGTACTCTGGCGCTCAAAGTTGTACCAGTGAGTACCGTTATTCAGCTGGATCTCCCAAACCCTCCAGCACCAAAGAGTTAAATAGAGAGCAGAGGAGATCCTATTAAGTGTCAGTTAAACTCCCTCTTCATCCCAGTCCACTTTCCCTCTAAGCCTCAACAGCAGTTTTGCTACATTCAAACCAGCCAGCTTTCATGGTCCATTACCTTCGATTACAACTCTCTCTACCCAGTTAGTTATAGCTACTAACGGCCAATTTCTCAAAGAGACAGCCCCAGCACCATCCTGTAGTTGAGAGATTTATGAACCTTTAAATTAATGAAAGCACAGGCTAACAATGATCTTTTATACTGCTCTCCTTATTAACCTAAATGATACACCGTCATGGAAACCCAGGAAAGGACTGACACAACCCCAGCTGGGCTAGTAATGCCAATTTAAGGTTCTATATTTCGAAGCCAAGGAAGGGATCAAGACTTTGAGGCATTAAATAGCAGATAGAGACCTTGACCCAGAAAGCTCCCATGCTCAGGTAGGACAGCACTTATTACAAAGGCTTGAGTGTGAGGGATGGCTGCTCTCAAAGCAGCCCTGGCGTGGAAGCACTGCTGGAGAGATCAGAGAAGGTGCAGCAGCCTTCTTTCTCATACAGACATCCTCCCTTTTACGAGCAACCCCTTATACCATCTGATTACCTTTACTCATAGAATTTTATTTTTTCCTAACAGTTTAATGCACACAACATCCTTATCTCTAAATTGGAGCCCTATGGATTTGGATGGTGGACCATCCAGTGGATAAAGAATCGGTTGGGTGGTTGCAGCCAGAGGGTTGTGGTCAATGGTTCTGTGCCCAGGTGGAGGTTGGTGACTCCAGGGGAACCTGGAGCTCTTCAGCATCTTTATCAATGGCATTCACAGAGGGATTGCGTGCACCTTCAGCAAATCTGCACCAAGCTGCACAGTGCAATTCAAGCAGCAGAAGGAAGGGAAGCCATCCAGAGGGACCTGGACAGGCTCAAATAAGTGGGTCCATGAGAATCTAAAGAGGCTCAGCAAGGCCAAGAGCAAGGTGCTGCACTTGGGGCAGGGCAATCCCAGACACGTGTACAGACTTGGAGAAGAACTCATTGAGAGCCCTGCTGAGGAGGACTTGGGGGTCCTGGTGGACAGAAAGATGGACACGAGGCAGCAGTGTGCTCTTGCAGCCTGGAAGGCCATCAGCTCCTGGGCTGCATCAGCAGAGGGGTGGCACAGGGCGGGGAGGGGACTGTCCTCCTCTGCACTGCCCTCATGACGTTCCCTTTTGGAATACTGTGTTCACATCTGGGGCCAATAGCAGAAGAAAGATGATCTTGAAGGTCTCCTCCAACCCGAGCCATTCTCTGATTCTATGATTAATGAGAGACACTCGGACACTAGGTGATGACAGCACAGAACTTTCAAGAGAGCAGAAGCTTTCCACCTAAAGGTTAGAGCAGACAAGGAGTCACAGATATGCAGATGGCCCAGCTAAGGCCCTGCTATCACCATCCACAATCCCCACAGACAGGAGCTGCTGTTTGAACTCCTCTAACCCCCCAAAAAGCTGCCATTTCTGATCAGGGCTGCTGCACACCTCCCCAGGCCCGAGACAGCTGTAGAGCAGGGACCAAAGAGTGTTGGCACATCCACATTCCACAAGCAGATCCACCTTCCCCAGCTAGGGAATCTGCAAAACCCTCAGCTGAAGATGAGCCCTAAGAATAAAGCAATAACAGCCAAGAGTCCAACTTCAGTTTCAAGCAATCGGTTGCAATTATATTTCAGCAGTTCCACAATCCAAGCGCAAACTTTCTGGTGCTGATCACTGCAGTTTCAAGCCAGTGCTGAGACAGCAGATGCTTGAGCTGAAGACTTCCCTAGATTTTCACCTCATGCTGCTCTGCTCCCTGCAGTTGCTTCCCCATTTCAGCTCCCTGCAGAAAGGCCGGTATGGAGATGCTATGCCATGCTCTGCACTCTGATCTGATTCCTCTTGGTGAGCTGCTTCCCTCAGCCTACACAAATGCATGCAGCACGCTCCTCTCCTGGAAGCAGAGGCAAAGGTTCACGTCAGCAGGGTGCCACGCAGGCAAGAAAGAAGGGATTAAACTCCCTACAGGCTAAATCATTTTTTCACCCAGAGGAAGATCAAGAAGTGACCTGCAGTCCATCAGGGATTATCAACACAGATCCTGCTCATGAGCACCAACAAGCAGCCAGTGAGCACAGGTGGATGCAGAAAGCTTCCTCACTCCATCAGGAAATGCTGTAAAACACTGACAACATCCTCCTGATTTGTTTCTAGAAAAATCAGAGGTGCCAATAATGCACAGCTACACCCGATACACCAGGCTGCATTTCTGCCAGAGATGAAGCATAGCAAGTGTGAGAAGAAAATGCTCCTCGAGTCAGAGTTTGTGTGAAAAGCAGAGTTCTAAGAACTGCACTATTCACACCTCCTTTCACCCAGATAGCTGCTGGTGAGAGAAGAAATAAAATACGCAATAAAAACTGCACGAGATAAAAATTGGAGAAGCTTCACAGCTACACTGAGTGGTTTTGTCTGGTCTCTTTTCTCCCCTTCCCCCTTCTGCATGACACACAGAAGAATTTTGTGATCTTCTACCATTATAGCAATCTTGCATTTTGATGGAGCTTTTTTCCCCAGGAGACCTTGGGATGAATTGGCTTCCGCATACATCTGTGTTGCAGGCTGCAGCAAGGTCTAGAGATAGAGCAGGCTCTGGGAACTAACCACAGCTACTAACAGTTCTGTGAAGACTGAGGATCTTACCCTGCGAAGATATTAGGGTAAATTAGCACAGAGATTGCTTACAGTCAGATCACTGGCTGTACTTTTCCTAGCATCGAGGGACAGCAGGAAGACTAATGAGGCTTGGGACTAAAGGAACATTTGTGAGAGGTGGCTGAATGCTGGAAGGCACAGGGGGAGAAACCAAAGTAGCTGTAACTTAGCAAATCAAATAACAGGGCTAAAGAGGTTAACTACTTGCATGTATACCTGCACGCACACACTTAAAGCATGACTCTACATTTCATCTTTGCCATCCTCCAGACAAAGTTAATTGTCTTAATTGGCACTAAAACGATTGTACGAATAATGTCAGCCAGCCCAATTCCCCTCTCAGAGTAGTTCCAGCAAGAACAAGATATCAAGGGAACCAAAGTGACTGAGGTTAATTTAAAAGGGCCTGCAGGGTGGGGGCAAATATGCGAAACAGCCATTTTGGAAGAAACTGATGAGCCATCCAACGAGTTCTATTGGACTCCCACCTGCAACTGGTACATCAAAGTAGCATGGATATCTACTACTCATTATTTACCAGACTTAACTTACCAAGAAAACAGTAGCTGGGTCTAAAATAAGGTCTTCTAAGAACATAAAAGATTTGCTGGAAACAGTAACCTGGAAGCAGTAACCTTTGCAAAGATTCCCTCTCCATCAGTAAACCCAGCAATGCCCAGCTGGGTCAAGGACTAGCTACATCAAGGGACATGCTACACACAGCTGTATACGTGAAGATTAACCAGTAACTACCTGCAATATGAAGATAACAACAGTAGAGGCAAACAGAAATAGCAAGTAATAAGGTGCAGTAATTATTTATCAGGTTTGCTCTATGCATACATAGGTACAATGGTAAAATATCCCTCTGTACTGAAGATTACTGATGCTTGCACATATTTCAACTGCTACAGCTTAGCCACAGCTTTTTAATCTTTTAATTATCTATTTTATATTTTATATTTTGAGACTTACCAATAGTTTGAGCAGCCAAAAACGGGACTTGTAATACAAGGTTTTGGTAGGGTTGATGAGAAAAAGCAACATGCAGCCATACAAGATGAGCGGATTCACCTGCATAGGGATGTAGATGAATTTACCATATATACATGCCAGCAGGCTGAGGCACCACAAAACCCCCAGAAATCCAGCAATCTGCAGAAAGACAGACAAAATACAGAGATACCTTGTGAAAAAAATAATTCCAAGCCCCACAATGAATTCTCATTATAAGAAAAGGGAGAGCAGTGCGCAACCCTGTAATCTAATCAGACTTCAGCAACTTCCTCCTCTAATTGTGTTAGAATTCCTTGCCAGGAAACGGTGCAGGACTTATCCTCCTGATGCACACAGCTCAGCCTCTGCTAACGGTCTGTGCTGTTTACCTCAAAGAGATGTTGATGGGACAGGTTGCTGCGGGGATTGAGCTCGAAGATGAGGACATGATTCACACCAGCCTGTCTCCAGCCGTACGTGTTGATACCCAGGAGAAAGAGGAATTCTATCAGGAGAAAGCCACCTCGATAGATTCTCACCAGTGGCCACACATCTGGTCCATCTATAAAAGCCACACCTGACAAAGAAAAAGATGAAAGGGCCTTAATGATAGCACAAGTCATGCCACAAATCAAACCTGCGCTCCGCTTCCTGGCTCTGGCTCTCAGATACTCAGCCCCGGCCCAGGAAAGCATGGCCTGCTTGTCATTCACCTGCATATTCTAGCAGCTGGAGGACCTTCTGCCTAACCTATTCGAGGATTTATGAGTATTCTGGGGAAAATTCTCTCTCCAGCTTGTGCAGTCAGGTCATTAGCAGCATCTCAAGTCCCCCGTCTCACACCGCAGGCTCAAGGGACAGCACTAAGCATAAATCATCACTACACCCACTTACACATTCTGCTTTAACGGAGAGGAAATCTCACCAGACAGAGATACAAATATTTCAGCTGCCCACAAAACCAGGCAGCACAATTTACAGCATTTACAGCAACGCTGAACTGCGTCCGATCACTGAAGTAGGTACAGCCATAACGTAATACATATTCATAACCAGCAATATAGTTGCCAGCCGCACCCAAGCAGAATAACCAACACAAGGCAGCAATATGGGAAAGTCTGTTCCTTGCTTTGTTCAGTCTTTGGGGTTTTGGAAATGGCCTCAAACAGTGAGCAGCCCTATAAAGCAGCGCTCCGTCCAGCCGAGTCCCCTTGCAGAACACTGCATCTCCGCTCCTCATAGAGGTTTGATGAGAAGAGCACATACAATTGTCCTCATCCCCAGTTCCACTGAGTATTTCTCATCCATAAGCACTTTAAAGGGAGAAGAGAACTACAGACTATCAGTTTCAGGCAAACAGAGCCCAAGCTTGGACAGAAATGAGAGGTGCACTGATGAACTGAAAGAAAGGAGTCTTGAGCATGAAATTTCTAAAGCATGCATTTCAAATTTTTTATCTGAAATGTCTGCAGCTGCTCCCAAACCCAGAGTAGCCCCAAAATACTGAATCAGACATGCAGAAGTTACCACGCAGACCAGAACAGATACGCTTGTTATGTGAGACAGAACAGCCAGATGAGACTTATCCTGTGGCGAACACAGCTGAACACTTTACAGCGTGTGATGGGAACTCCCTCACTGCCCTGGGCAGCCTGGTCTAGAATTAAATGTGGAGGTTGGCAGCCCTACCTGCAGCAGGGGGGTTGGAGCTTCATGATACTTGAGGTCCCTTGCAACCCAAGCCATTCTATGATTGGCCATATTCCCCATGAAGAAATGCTTCCTGATGTTCAATCTAAGCCCCAAACAGCACTGATACGATTTACTACTGTGGCCATGGTGTAATGTTGCTTCACAGGTTCTACACAAACAACTCTGAAATCCTATCTTAGTGAATCATACCATGAAAACAATTTGGCAAAAGTACCATAGAGGTTAGCAACAGAATGCCCAATTAAAAATAAATAACTTACAGCTAGGATGCAGCTTTTGCTCAATATGTGAAGTAACTCAGAGATACCAGATCATGTCTGCTGATACAAACATACCAATTATTTACACTAGTTTAGCAACATCTGCTTTAGAGGTGTAATCATTTTTATGAATTCCTGCTCACAACCGCGTCTCGTTTTTGTTCTTAATACTGAGATGAAATGAGCATTACAGGCTTCAGTCCTATTTGCATCTTACAGACCAAACATGAAAGTTACACCAAGAAAAAAGGTTGATGAATAAAGAACAGCTCCTACACATTCATTGGAGCCTTCATACAGACGGGGCAACTTTCTAACTCTACTATACAAAAGGGAAGAGCAAACAGCTTCTAAAACAGAGAAATTTTATCCCAGGAGATGTTCAGATCCAATTACAGAAACATCTGATTAAAAATTCTCTCAAATCAAAACACAGACACAGGCTTTCCCAAATGCAAGAGCTCATATGTTGATTGTCTGTTGCACTGCTTACGTAAGTTACATTACTGAAATCACACACACCACAGTAAGGCTGCTTGTGATGGAGCCCCATATCTGGATCTAGACTACCGACCTTCCTTTTACTCCTGTGAGAGCTCAAACTTGGAATAGTAGAATAAAACCAAGGCCACAGTCGTGGTAAATAAATTCTTCCTGATATCTAGCCTGAACCTCCCCTGGCACAGCTTTGTGCCATTCTCATGCACTCCTAATGAAAATTAGGAAAGACACAGCATTCGCATAGCTATACGTATGTTCTATTCTCTGTTGTGAATCAGTGCTATGCAAAATTTAAGTTCTGCAAACACCTCACTCAAGGTGGAAGAGGAATGCGTGTTCACAGAACAAGCACCGTGTCTTTACACACGGATGTTACACTTCCAGAAGGAAACCAGGAGAAGAAAAATCAGCATCCTTTCAAGTCCAAATCCATGTAGGTAACACAAGAAGGACGTGATCTATTACTGAGCAGCAATAATTCACAACTGCATGACCTGACCCAGGCTGATCCAACCCAAAAGGCTGACCAGCTCAGTTGCAAGTCCCTGCTAAGAGACAAGAACACATCCACACCAGGGTGTGGGAGCCAGCAGGGTCCTGCTGAACATACCCACCTGAAAGTATGACAGTCACGTTCAGTGCAACGAACAATCCACAGAAAAATCCAACCCTGAATGTAGTCCAGGCTGGTACAGGCTGTGAACAAAGCAATGGTGGAATTATGGGGGATTAAAAAGGTTATCAGCAAAATCAGATCCATTCGCAGAGTACGTTTTAAATCAGGGATGCAGCCTCATCTCAGACTGCATTCTTCCTCCTTGAAGTGCAGCACTGAAATTGTTGCATAACATTTTTGCCTATCTTGATGCTGAACTGAAGCAGAGCTGGGGGCTCTCAGCAGCTCTTAGGATGTAAGCATACATTATAATTAGCACAATTTTCTCTTTATTATTCACCTCATCCCTGTGTTTATCGTGCCTGCAATCTGTTTCCACGTCTTTTGGAACTAAAGCAGAATATGTGACTACCCTGCCCTCACAATTTATGGAGCATGCTCACATCCATGTATTTTCACTACTTTCAAATCTAATTTGGCAACTTGTCAAGTTGCTGAAGCTTAGCTCTATCAATTGCTTACCTGAGCTGCTCCCAAAGGTGGAACACGCAAACGTTTCATAGCCTTCTGTCTGTCCCCATCCTCTAACTCATTGGTCACCACTTCCTAAGGAGATAAAGACACACATCACGGAAGTTCATTCTAACAGTAAGTACAGGATACTGCATTAAAACAAAAAGTAACAGTTGATTTCCAAGTTACATTTGACTTCTGGTTCAGTGTTCTTCCAAAACATGATAACAAAGATAGGAAAAGCTTCCTATGATGTATCCAGTTACCATTACCTGGTAAGGCAACAACACAGTGTTTCTCAAAGTGAAAAGCTGCCAGCTAAAGACAAACTTACACACGTGTGTGCAAGCAATGCAAGAAATCAGTGGTACATTAATTACTAGTTGCCCTAGTGGTGAACACAAGCTACATCCAGATGCTACAGGAATCAGCAGCGAACAGGAAACCATTGCTTTCTAGCTGCAATAGGAGCAGCACACAGAGCAGCATCTTCACCTCTGTTTCAGAGATGAGCTGGTTGATCTTCTTGCAGGTGTAGAAGGGTGCCACCTCCACCTCAGCCACGCGCCACTCTGCCCCTCGTGTTGTCTCCAGGTTCTTGTCATGCTTCTTCAAGATCTTGCGGAAGCCAGTGAAGTTCAGGTTCTGCAGATGAGGGAAACAGTTACTGCCTTTGAAGCTCAGCTTGGTTATTTGCCACGGCTAGCAAGGAAAGGAATGACAAACAAGCCTAACTTTTCTCCAACATGCTCTGCTTGCATGGGCACCTGACTGCGTGCATCCCAGGTACTGCAGCTCAGCAACAGGTCTCTGCAAAAGCAGTAGTTGGAATGAGCTCTTAAAAACTGCCACAGGAAGAGCATGTTTTGGCTCAAATCCCCCAGGGGAAGGCACACATTAGTCTTTTCAAGGGCTTTTCTCCACTGGAGAGAACCAGGCCACCGATTTCTAGTTTCTCCAAACCTTCCAAGTTCTCAAAATAAGCACGTTATAGAAGGGAAATCCTCATACAGCTGCAAATGAAATCCAGCCAAGTGCAGCCCCAGGACAGCACGTTCTTCCCCAGCACACCCCACCCCACAACTACAAAACCAGTCTACTAGGCTTGAAGACACAGGAGGTGAGATAAGCAGACGACAAAACGTTAAAGCAGGAAAGATAACGGTTGATTTCCAAGCTATGTGCTAAGCCCTGACCCAAGACTCTCCTAACACCCAGTAGCAAAGATAGGCAAAGCTCAGCACACTGCATTAAACAGCAATTGCTGTGACAGGATGCATCTGAAATACTGTACTTCATTGCACAGAAAATGCAACTCGAAAGGCTCTACGTCCCCTTCAGACAGCAGTGACACATGCAAGAGTCACTTCAAAACAAGCTTAGAAATTAGCTTGGAAAGAAAAACACAGAAAACAGCAGAATCCAATACCCTGGGGAGAGGCACCAACTACTCACCGAAATTATTTCCAATCTAATTACACTGTGAGTGATTTAGTACCAGACCCCTGCCATAGGTGGGGAAATGAAGCTAGGGAGATGGGAGCAGGAAGCCAATGCATTACTGATCTGCATTACTGCAGACAACAGACTTTAATTACTCTCCATTGGAAAAGCCAGCATTCTAACCCAGGGAGAGCAGGTCACCGTTTCATAAATTTGAAATGAAAAAGATGCAACAAAATGCTGATTTGGGGCAGAGATTTTTTTCCACAGCCTGAACTGACAGCACTTGATCCATGCACTAGCAGGACCTACAGCTTGGCTTCAGTGTCCTCAGGGCACAGTGGCATCCCTCCTGGTGCCACCTCACACAACCCAGTGTCATGCACTCAGTCACACATTTTGCTTGTCCTGCTATTCAAGATGCTTCACTTGGCACAGGGCTTTCTCCAGGCCTGACTTCCATTTCTGCTGGATACTATTTGTATTTATTGAAGTCAGCTGACTAATGGCATGCTTTGCCATTAAAGGTGAAAAAACAGTGCCACTTGTGCAGTAATATTATGCAACATCAAGTAGGATGAAGCAGCAGGCTTGCAATCTTTGCTCATATACCTAGTTAGGAAATGCACCAACGAGGCAAATGCACAGCACTCCAGTGAGACCGAGTCAGCCTCAATTATTTGCCTCATAAGTGTAACATATTAGTTAATTTTGCAAGGTTTTTTTGCTCTAAAACACAGTATTTTATATAATCTATGTGGTTTCATTTTATTTCCTGCAAGAAGGACAACATGACCCCAGCTATTCCATCGTCCCAGCAGGTCACCTTCTTCTTTCTCTAAAACTTCAAGCTACTGAATATTTCTAATTCTTGTATCTAAGCTCAAAGGTGCTTAAAATCAATGTTATGGGATTTGGCTTTAGTGTATGTATTCCTTGTCCTCAACTTCAAGACCAATTGGAACAGACTTTCTCATTCTCTTTGAAGATATGCCATAGAAGGAAGCTCTGCTCCTTTTGGAGACTGAAAGCTATCAGATCCAGATGGGTTTTATGCAAATGTTTAGCATGCACACACCGCTCCTGGACTCATGGTAGCACAAGTCAAAAAGGTAAGTGTGCAGGATGCCTTTTTTCATTGATGTAGAACAGGAAAGGATTTGTCAGAGGAATGACCTTTGTCACCTCCCATTGAGTTTTGTCCACGCTACACAGTGGTATCCAAGTATTTCTTACAGCAAAAAGACTCCAGGCATTACTGGTAAGGACCTAAATACAGATCTAGCAAATTTAAGTCAAAGACTCTATGTTAAACCATTCTTATTTAATGTGGTAAAACAAATAAACATAGTGAGATATTTAAAAGCAGAGCAAGCCCAGAAAAAACAAAACAAAACAAAAACCCAGCAAGATCTTAATACTTCCAGAATTTTGGAACGAAATCACTGTCTGCAATATTTGTCACATCCCCTCGTGCTACAAGTCCAACTACAACTACAGATTTGTTTCCTCATACTTCTTTCGAGCCTGCGTCCTACAGAATTACAAACATTCTTTTAAAGTGGATGTTTTAACAAGAAATTCTGATCTAGCAAGGTCAGAGTCACTGCCATGGTAACACCAAGAGGAAACATTACGCTAGCATTTCAAGTTCCATTACAAACATTAGATAAAAGAGTTCCTTCCCCACCTTCTCAGCTCTAACCCTGCATAGAACAACATACCACCAAATTATGAGGCCCCAGAGTGACTGCATGTTGTGACCATGCCAAGAGTGCTGGGCTCAGAGAGCTCAGAAATGGAAGAGGATCCGAGATCCTTCTGCAGGTCAGCAAAGTGCTTCCAGCTCAACACAACCCTATAAGAAGAATGTTGCTGGCTGCTAGGTGTTGGTCCTTTCTTTAATTTAAGCCAGGGTCTCTAAGGCTAAAATGATGTGCAAAATTGGCTTGAATGAGGCAACCGAAGGCAACACAAGCACAAAGACATGGAGACACAGAGGTTTCTCAAAGTGCTTCCCTCTGTGAGTACCTGATAGTTCTGCAGTAAGATGAGGCTGAGGTAGAGCTCACTGAAGGCCAATTTCAGGTCTTTGATATTCCTATGCTGGACACGCTCCTCGTGGGACAGGTGGAAGACTGGCTTTCTGCGCCGTGGCAGCGTGGAAGCCCCACTGGCTTCTTTCTGTGCATCCAACGTTGACTGTAACTCCGTCCGAAGAGTAGTGAATCTGCGCTGAGCTTCTGCAAGCTTTTCTGTTGGTAGAGGAAGGAAAAAGGCAGGTGAGTGGGCAGCAACTTGCCTATCAGACCTGTAAAGGAAAGCATGGCTTTTTCCCCAAACAATATGCCTGTAGGTAAATAGCTCTGCATAGAACAACCTACTGCATGGCCTTACCTACCAAGTGTTAAATTCAGCAGAGGACTTTGAGGATCTGCACATCCACTACCGGCCACGTGGTTGCTACCGCTTTATATGACAGCAAAGAAATCAAAGAAGAAACACAATTCATGTGCATGGCTGGGTTTTGGAGCTCAGAGAGCAGCTCAACCCCTCTGGCAAGCTCCCAGTAACAGATGCAGCTCCTGCTTTGATCAGCAGCTACGAGGCTGCTGGCATCTGTATACAATCTGCAATCACCACTTTCCCCTCCTTTCCCTCAGTTGCATTGCACCACTTAGAAGCACTGTCTCATTAGTTAGCAAATAAAGGGGCTGCCAACCTGAACTTATCTCGAAAACGCAACAAAATGATAGCTAAGGACTATTTTCCAAACTTAAAGAGAAGGATCAGGAAAAAACATCACACCAAGGAGCTGGTAAAATAACTCCCCAAGTTCCAGCTTGGAACAACAATCACTTGCATGGCCACGGCTACGCTTAAAAACTGCTAACAGCCACAAGGCAACCCAGCAGCCCATAGCAGCTCACAGCAACCCTGCCCAGAGTGCATTCAGGGCAGATTCTCTCAGACCTCCCTGCATTACACTGACTTAGATTATAACAAGGATTCACTCTGGAGGGTCCCAAGCACAAACCAAAACTGGCCACAAATGAAACCTTAACTCTTCAGCAAGCATTTCTCCACTGGAACTATCCAAGAACGTTCCCATTTTTTCTTTTCAATCAGGTATAAGTTTACTTGAGAGAAGTCCAAATAATCACAAACTGGTTACCAAATCAGATCTATTTAATGGCAGGTTTCCTTCCTGCAGAGGCAGAATAATAGCCTGGGGAATTAAGACTGCGCTTGATGGAAGCCAACAGTCTCTGAGCACACAGCACAAGGCAGTGCTCAGAGCAGAGCCTTCAGGACAGGAAAAGGAGGGGAGGAGAAAACGAACCAGAGATCAGCAGAAGGATTAGCCTTCCTGCAAGCAGGAAATATTTATTGTCATAAAGACAAGTGTCTAACAAGCCATATAGTGAGCTCATAATAAATAGCAAGTAGCAGCTCATGATGCAAGCCACCACCTGCCTGGAGTTATAACAGAGCCCAACATGGCATGCTTCTGACATGGACAAGACAAAGAACATTCCTTCACTGGTTGCTCTACGTAGCTTCACGTTAACAACACTGATAAGGGGTTTCCATACTATTCCAGTCACACTGCTCTCTTGCAAATAAAAGACTTATTTAAATCTCTCCACAAGAGATTTTCAAATTGCACATATTTGCTTCTATAACTTCTTGAAATGACAGCAAATTGAAAAAATCCTATTCTGTATTATTAATGTCATTCTATACAATGAGGGAAGGGGTGTGTGGATGTGGGTGCATATGTGCTAGAAAGTCTTCATTAGGGAAAATTATCATGTGCACTGTGCATATGAATTGAGAGAACTTCTTCCATGGAGCCTAGCTTGTAGCACACAGGATCTCCTACTAGAACAGCTGAAACAGCTCAGAAAGTGGCTCTGGGCAGCCTGGTCTGGTGGTTGGCGACCCTGCACATAGCAGGGGGTTGGAACTCGATGGTCATCGTGGTCCTTTTCAATCCAGGCCATTCTAGGATTCTATGAAAGTAAGACAAGTCTCTGAGCATAACAACAATGGTATTTTCTGATACAACAGTCAGGGTAAAACTCAACTGAGAACTGTTCTGAGTTTAGGCAGGGACATAAGAATTGAACATAGAAAAATGCCTACAGACTCAAGCGTGCAACCCAGCTGGCCCAACATTGTCTAGCTACAAACCTCCTCTTGCCTTGTCCTTCCTTGTACCCACCATGGCTCCATCAAAACAGGTCCACAGAGCCAGGATAGCTGGCACAGCCAGCCCAAGGAAGGTTTGCTTCCCTACATGGAAGCTGAAGAGAGGCAAGCAGCAGTGTACACTCAGTGCATCTATTATGCTTTTAGCTATTCTTGTGCTCACCACCCAGACTCTGCCAGCAATAAAACAGCTAGCAATAAAGTCATACTAGGTGATTATTAAAATACTTTGCACAATTCAACTTTGTTATCCAATCAAAATAAAAAGAGAAGGCTACCATGAAGTGCTGCAAAAGCCTGTTTTAATGCAAGATGCCAATAAATCAAGAACACGTTGAGAGAAAGTATGGCAGCACTCAGTACTTCATTGTACCCATATTTAAACTCTTTTCCAGTTAAAAACCATTTCAAGCATTACCAAAAGAGGCAGAAAACCAGCTGAGATATAATGGTGGGTGGAACTAGAGCACACCAGTACACAAAAGCCTTTTGGAGCAATATAACAGAGCAAATCAAGGGTGGGAACGCAAACTTTCTCGGGGAAAACAAACAATAGCACTTTGAAATTTACACCATCATATTTTTACCCAAATTTACTAACCAGGATCGTGTATACAGCCAGTGACAAACTGCTTCTGACTGATCTACCCCAGAACACAGCAAAAGCTAAAATGAGGTGCTTTAAAGCCTGTTGGAAGTGTCAAGGCAGACAAGTGGACACACACAGGCAAGATCACAGTAGATCCTTCTGCAAAAGCTCCAAAAACACCAACGGGGGAGCTCTGCAGTTGCCTAAACACACACAGGAGACTGTCACCACGGATGAGGAAATGCGCCCTATATGTAAGCTGCCACTTAAATTTAAGAGCATCTTCAAAGTTCAGTAGGATGCTATTACAAAGAAATGAAAGTGCCTGTCCTTCATTCTCTTCCATTCAAAAACCATGGTTTGGTTCCACGTCTGTGATTAAACCAGAGCAGTCTCCCATATAAACCTGCCCTGTAATTACCTGATGTTAGACCTTTCATGGACACTGTGGCTATTCTGAAAGCCTGGGAGCTTCAGACTCTTTTTTATGTTGCTGCATTTTCCACAAATATACACAAATAAGCACCTTACCTGAATAGAAAATGTTGATTTTGGCAAGTTCTTTCTCACAGGTTTGGAAGAACTTCTCTTCAAACGTGGCAAAACATCTTTTTACCGTGTCTTCATCTGTGTCTATAAAACAAAACAGGAAAAAATAAGTTGAAACAGAAGAATATAGGAACATATTTCTAAATGGTAGCCACGGAAATAATTCTTCAGGGGAAAACAATATCACCTTGTCACATGGAGAAAGAAGAAACAAGTCCAATGGGAACACATACTTGATTGTAAAAGGAATTGCTCAAAGACTGAGGGGGAAAATCCCACAGAAGCAGCATTGCCCATTGACCCAAGCTCCCATCATCGTTTCACACCCTTCATGTGCTCCTGCACATCTCACATGCTTCATTCTTGCCAGCTTGTATGACTGCACCTGTAGGGCCATGTGGGTGAAGACAGCTGCCTACCATCTCACCAACACTAAAACATCACCCATGCTACAGTCAGGCACCGGTGGAAGGATAAACCACGCTCCATCCCCATGTGCCTACCCAAGGCCTTCTTGGTGGACTCACTGGCTTCAGCCACCATTCCCACCTTCTCATCATCTATAACCTTCCTTCTCTTCACTACCTATTGCTCCCTTTATAGGCAGTTTAGAACAGTTTTTCAGCAAATTCTTCCGAACGCTTCAGCCACGTTCCTTTTGCTGACACTAAGGCACAGCAGCCTTCTCCCACATAGAGCTTGGAGATTTGCCCTTCCAAGATGACACTGTTCTGGCAATCCACAAAACCCAAGCCAAGCCATTGCTTTCTCCTGGAGCTCTATTATCAGCACAGCGATGGGCAGTACTGAACAACACACCTCCGAGCCAGACTTTCAGACTTCAGCAAGAGCCAGGCTATAATAAAACAGCCACTTCAAGACATTGCTTAAACCTCTCGTGGTTGTATAATCAGGAACCGAGGACAGAACAGCTTCCTCAGTTCAACCTCTAAGCTTTCACATACAAACACAGCACCGGAGGATGGGAAACAGCTCTGCTTTGGAGCTGGTCATTCCTAAGGGCAGAGTCACAGTGGTTGCCACACCATACCCTGCAGCCCTAGTGGTGAAGCCAATCCAGACTTGCCCCGATCCCACAGGTGTGGGTGGATGGAGCAAGAGAAATTAGTGCGTGGTACTTAACAGGCAGATTTTAGGCCAGCAGTTGCCTGAAGGTTTTTAAATAACTGTAATCAGAGAGTTTCAAAACAGAGCTGACTTAAGGAAGGGCCACGTATTTCTGCTCCTTCCAAAATGTCACCTCACATGGTAACGGGAAGCTCAATGCAGGCAGGGCTAAACCAACACGGTGCCAAAGAAATACCTTATTTTCTACTTTACCAATCATTTTAGGAGACAATGGATGCACAGAGCTGTTTGACTACATCCAAAGTTAAGAGGAAAAAGGACTCTAAGGCACTAATGAGCCACTAATGAAAGACCTTCCAAAAACCTTGAGATGGGGAATTCAGGTCTCTGTTCGGACCTCAAAACACTGCTGACTCAGAGGAAAGCAAGGCTCTGTATAAACCATTCAATATCTTTACCCAAACACCTTCTTATAAAAGACATTTTGCAGACCACAGTGGATGCCAACTTTAAAAAAAAAAAAAAAAAAAAAAAAATATCAAGATTTTCTGTGCAGAAAAGGTTTCCCTTTGGTAATGTTCCCACTGCAGTTCAGCAATTGAGCTGCAATAATAAAGCGCTGCCAAGGCTATTGCCTTTATTTGTTCTTCCCCCCAAGGCTAGGACAGGACAACATTTTCTGCCATGAGAAAATCACAGTGCCAGAACTCAGCCTTGGATTCAGGAGCTCCATGACAACAGAAGCCGTTGTTAAAAGGCATCGAGCTACCACTGCCAAGAAGGACCACTGGTAACCTTTCTTTTGTTCTATTTCTATAGCCCTAATAGTCTTTTACCCTAAAATCTGTGCTGCTGCCATGAGCAAGGCTGCCAAGAGAGCCCAATCGATATGGCTGTTTCTTGCCATCACCTTCCTGCTGCAGAGGACAAGGCATTAAGCCCAAAAGCCTTTTGCCCTTCCTTGCAAAATCACGTTGCAAGCTGGACCAATTGGGATATATTCCCATCTCTGTGCTTTCTGGCCTGCACAGAGCTCACCTACAATAGAGCCTGAAGTTGAAAAACTGCCATACGTTCCTGCACTGCCCCACACAGTCATTTCTCAGCACATGAGAACTATGCATCCAAATTCTTGTGTTGTGCAGCTGCAGCATAGAAACAAGTGATCAGCGTACTGGGCTGCTTGCTTACTCACTTTCACAGACTACGGAGCTGCCTGGATATGTTATATGTTTGCTGTGCCCTGCTGTTGGCCTCTTGCTATCAAAAAGCCCTGTGCCTTGGGCTCAAACAGGGCCACAACAACACAGCGTGACCAGGCTCTGGAAAATCAGCAGGCTTCCAGCTTATAAGAAATTCTAATAAAAAAAAAAAGAAAAAAAGGAAAAAAAAAAAAAGGTTAATTTAATGAATCATAGAACAGCTTGGATTGGAAAGGACCCCAAGGATCACCAAATTCCAACCCCTCTGCCACAGGCAGAGCCACCAACCTCCAGATCTGGTACCAGACCAGGCTGCCCAGGGACCATCTAACCTGGTCTTGAACACCCCCAGTGACGGGGCATCCGCAGATCTCTGGTTGGAGAAATGCATCTGCCTCCAACCCCTACCAGCTCCTCCCCTCTGCACAACCATCATTTTCTAACGTCCTTGACGGTCCCACAGCCCCAAGACTTCCCCAACCTCTTGCACAGTACAACAAAGAGCTTTACAGCTAGAACTCAAGCTGCATAGCTCATAAATGCAGGAACAAAGATCATCTCTACATCCCTAATGAGTCATCCCCGTGTTTACTGGGGGATTTTTCCAAGGCCAAGATGCTTCCACGCACCAACTCCCTCCTCCTGTGCAGAAAGCCACACTCCTGTCAGCTGCACATGGTATCACTCATCCAGATACTAAGAAATTAATTACTCACCATGCATTTTCATGCCCAATCTTGTGGCAAATAAGTACAAGAACACTTCTAAGTGTTCAGAGCATAGATATAGAACCTTTTATTCTTGCTATGGGAAGAGAGAGGAAGCAGACACTACTTCACTCATTTTGCATGGAAAGAACATTTGCTTTCATGTTTCACCTTCACTTCTGAGAAACTGTACATTTGTGTGCAATGGTCCATCTCTCTCTTAGAAGAGTCCATCAACAAAAATGTGGCCTTGAAACCAAAAAAGCAGCATGCAAGAAGCTTCATACATTAAGTAATGTTTAAAAAAAAAAAAAACCACCAAAAATAAGAAAATTTAAGTAGGCTGTATCTGCTTTTCTAAACAATTCCAGATGTGCTGGTCAGCTTCCCACTTAATGACTGCCTTAATAACCAAATCTAATTTGGCCTAAGTTAGAGAAATAACTCCAGAAATAAAAAATGAACAGTCAGGTAGCAAGTGAGGTTGTGCTGTCTGCACAGGCAGCGTTTGTGGGCAGGTAGGGGAGGAGGAAGGAAGAGCTGCTGCAAACCACCAACATAATTTGTCTCAGGCTTTGGTTTGCCATGCAATGCTTCTACCATTAACCCAGAATAAATGGAACCCATTTCAGAGTATCTTTGGAAATTACAATTTTCAGGTGGGTAAAAACTCTGTTCCCTTACTTTGAGGTTGTATCACTGGAAGTTGTATTCTTGTAGATGGTTTATTTAGCAGGGAAGCAAAAGCAACCTCCACAAAGTGCCTTCCTGCTAGTTAAATAACTGAGTGCCTATGACTCTATAAGCACAGAATCTAAAGCAATGGTACTATCCTGGTAAGAAAATCAGGCATAGAAAAGGCTGGCAGTTAGTCCTGAACATCACTGGGTTGTTTGATTTCTGCACAGTGCCCTTTCAGCTCCAGAAGTCTATCCCCATTGCTACCTGTCCCTACAAGTGACCATGACACTCCATGACGTGCTACTACGGGGCTTACAGGACCTAGGCTAGGGGGTACCTCACATGTGAAGGACAGCAAGGCAGTAGCAGAAAAAAATAAGAGAAATAACAAGCAATATTCCACAATCTGCCATAAACATAGGATTAATGCAATAGGGCAAATCTAAACACCAAGAGATGTCACAGAGGGACGGGACTTGCAATACCTGCCTTCCCTGGTTAAGAACAACCTTTGAATTCTCTTTCTTTTCAAGGAGAAAAGTAAAGATTTATTAAATGCTTTAGAAAAGTTTCCTGGAAAGCTAAACCAGAAATATGCCACACACTTAAGAGTGAAGGCCAAGGGCCAAGAAGAGCCATGGCTCCTGATGAAGTTTCACACCGACCATCACATGTTCATGGGCCAAAGAACAGACAGCAGGGGTTGAGAAGCTTGCTCCATGCATCCCAGGACCTGCCCAGACACACAGACCAGGTTTGCCCAGTTGAAGCAAGCAGCCAGCGATGCCAACCAAGATATCAAAGGTTGGTGGAAGGACCAGGATGGCAGCAGGCACATCCCTGGTTAAACAACGTGCCCACACATTCCTCCAGCTGCCATCCCGCAGCTTTCCTTTTAATGAAGCAGCCCTGTAGCAATGATGGTTGCACAAAACTCACCTCACAGTTTACATATCTGTGTTTAAGTAACACAGGGCCTCATGTTTTACCCAGCTATAAGAGCAGAAGAATGCCTTCCTTCTGGAAACTCATTTGGGTAGGTGTAAAGGATGCTTCCCCAAGTTCCCAGCCTGGTCCTTAAGCAAAGCAAACACGGAAGACAAGCAGCAATAAAGATACACAGCAGCACAGAACACCAAGATTAGAACTGATGACTTAGAATCAGGTATTCCAAGTTCCAATTGAAGTTTTTCCCTACATTCACCTGTTCCTTCAGTTCACGTGTTCCTTCAGCCTGGCAAAACTCAATGATTTCAGCAAGCCCTCTGCTACTCTGTGCTACAGCTCCCAACTTTCTAGCCAAGAGATGTTTAAGATGCACCTGCTCTACAAAGGGGTGGGGGAGGCTGCAATCCTATAGATTTGAGCTCAAATCAATGATGGGAGTAATTACCACAGGGACTGGCAATGCAACACCAGGGGAAATTAAAGGAAACTCAAACACTCCGGTGCTGAATGTAGCAGAGATCTCTCACCCTAAAAGCCATAAATATTACTTCCCTCGTGAAGAACGTCACGCTTCATGGCATAGCAAGAGAACTAAGAGGAAGCTTTCCCGTCGTTTTCAGAAGGAATTTGTATCTATCAAGAAAGACATCGGCTCAATCTCGCCAATAATTTAATCAAGCAAAAAAGGCTGTTTGTCCGAGATAAAGCTCCGTAATAAAATGACTGTTTATGCTTCTTTTATCGAGCCTCCCTTTTTAATGGTCATACTCCCAGACTTTTAGAAAGCAGTAGCAATTACCTTCTCATTACAGAACTGTCTGAAGCCTGGCTGCAGCTCAGCTGTTGAGCAGGCACTGGGGAGGCCCACATGGCTGCCTGGAACTGAGCTCAGGTGCCCACACCTAAAACAGCTCAGTCATTCAAACTTCCATCACTTGTAAGCATCTAGCTGCAGTTGCTAGAAATGAACTAGATGCAAGCTACAGCTTCCTCCTGCAGGTTGCCAGCAATGATGCTGAAAACCTTTAGGGAAATACTGAAATTAGGAGCATTTGAGCTTCTTAAAAACTCTGGGAGGAACAGGGTGATGCTGCCAGCAAGGCAAGACAGAACAGGATGGGACAGGACGGGGAAGGGGAAGCCCAGCACGCCACATCTCAGGGAGACAGAACAGGGAACAGGCAGAAATGAAATGAGGCTAATGGATCGAGAGCCACGCTGCATAAATGGAGCTGATACCAGACCTCCCCCCACCACCCCAGAAATCCTTGTAACAATTACAGAACAAACAAGGCTGGGAAAGTTAAGGACAGAAAGAAAATTGCTAAAAAGTGGCAGTAAGGAACAGGTGAACAAAGGGAGCACCAACATTAGTAAGGAAAACAGGGCTGCTTTTAAATCTCAGGCACACTGAAGCGTGTTTGCTGGGGATATCAAAGCCAGGGGGAGGGCAATGAGAAAAGGAAGATTAACAAAGCTGTGTCTGGGGAAAGACTTCAATTAATATTGAGAGCAACCAGAAAGAGAAAACTAACGATGCAGAACAAGCGACAGGCTCCCCATACAGGGAAGCAGCACGCAGCACAAAGACAAGCCTGCTATAAGCACGCCAGCGATGGCTTCATCCCCCCCCCAGGGAGCAAACTATTCCAATTCATTTTTCTTTTTTTCCTTTTTTTAAAACCAGCTATTAAGAGCAAACAGTCAGCGAGAAGATAATAAGCAAGCAATTATCAGACGAAGAAAAATGCGCTTCCACGGTATCTTGGAGAAATGGCACAGGGCTGGAGAGCGGCTCTGCGTTAGGTTGTATCAGGGGACCTTCACACTCAGCACTTGCGACAGATGCTGCTGACTCCCACATAGCCCAGCCCTGCCCCAGCCCCAGCCAAGCCCACTCTGCTGCTCACTGGGACCCCACTCCAGCCCCAGCAAGCAGAAGCTCTCCAGTGCACACAAGTCTGGGGCAATTCCAGTTCAGGATTCAACAGCCTTGTTTGCTTGCCCGTGCACTCGCTCGCCCCTTTGCTCAGCCCCAGTCCCCAGGCAGGAGCTACAGGAAGCTTGTCTCTGCCCAGAGCAGCCTGAAATACTTTAAGAAAGGGTTGCTGTTTTGTTGTTTTTTTTTTTTTTTTTACACCTCAAATGAGAAGAATGATTTAGAGGCATGTGATTCCCCCCGACATTCTCCCATGAGCAAGACGCAGCGCTGCTGGCACTTGGTAAATAACGCAGCCAAAGGAAGCATTCAGTAATTTCTATTGCTAACAGCACAAAACCTGGCAGGACAGGAATACACAAACTGCAGAACTAACTGCCAGCACCAGTGGGCTTTACTTTCAGAAACAAACTGGAAGCAAGCATGCTGAGCAGGGGAAACAAAGGGCCCAGCTTCCTAACCACCTCTTGACTGCATCTCCAGGAGCACTGCGGTGCCTTGCAACCACCACTGCTGCATCCCTGCTTGAGAGCATGACAAAAGCCTGAGTTACACTGCAGTGCACATGGGCAGAACGATGTTTCCAATGACCCTGAATAAACAGCTGCCCAAAGAAGCCAGCTTCACCTTCAGGTTGTGCAACCCAGCAGCAGCCAACAGGGCTGCAAGGTCAGGATAAGCAGCCCAGCTTTACTGTGCACACCCACACAAAAACTGGCATTAAAATACATTGGTGTGGTGCTGTTCTGTGTCAATAGTTGAACTAGCTTTTGAACACAGTGATGGAGTTACAGGATGCACCTTACACAAGGGACCAGCTGCTCTCACCATTTCTCAACCTTACCTTACGTGCAGGTGCTATCCCTGTCAAAGGTGAATGAGAGGAAGCATGCTTTGCTGTGAGAAACCTGCAAGCCTTTCAGACCTTGGCTTTGCCAAGCAGCGGCCAACAAGGTACCACTCACCCTGCAGCAGTGGCTGATTTGAGACTTCACTACTTACAAAACTGCTTAAATTCAAGATTGTTCCTTATTTAAAGTATGGACGTTATGAACAAAATAGAGAGCCAAGCAAAAGTGCAGTGGGAGAAAGCAGGGAAGAACACGGAGTCTCTCCTAGCCATGATTTTGCCATGCTCCAGGAAATCCGGACTCGGAGATATGCAGAGTCTGCCCTACTTCTCATGAAAGCAGAATCCAAAAACGTGATTCTCACCCCACTAGCTGTGCTTGAGCCTTGCAGGCAGCTGCTAGGACTGCAGAAATGAGCACTGCTCCTGGCGGATGAGCAGCTGGAACACAGAGCTCCCTGCTGGGGAGCAGGAGGCTCCCACTGCCCCATGCCACAAACCCACTCAAGGGTGAAAAGCAGAGCTAAATTCAGAGGGGATTTTGGTGAAAGGCAACACTTCAAGGTGTTTGCAGGGAAACCAATCTGTTCCTTGGGAAAAAAAAAAAAAAAAAAAAAGGAAACTGGGTATTACAAGGTTATTCTGCACCGTTAAATCTGTCAGCAATGCATCAGCGCAAAGTTGTTGTCGTCCCAATTTTAAAATCCTGCAAGGATTTTAATGTAACCTTTAGGGAAACTAATCCATTACCTTAACTACAAATAGAGTGAGGATGGCCTTCAAGATGACAGCATTTTCTTCTCACCCGAGTTAAGCAGGGTTTTTTTGGCAATTGTTTGGGAAGAGGGAACCAGCTCCTCACCAGCAGGACAACAGAAGGTAGGAAGAGCATAAAACATCACTGCTGTGTCACACAGAAAGGCATAAGAACCGTTTTGCCACATTCACACCACTATACACCAGCACCAATCAGCTCAAGTAGGTCCTGGGGCTTTATTTCAACCCCCAAGAAACACAGAGGCTGCCCCAGTTCATTCACTCAATTGATTCACCAACTGTTCTGAAACATGAATAAATATGTAAGCAGCTACTCTGCTCTAATTAGTGACATTCAGTGAGTCTAACCTGAGAGCCTGGACCTCCAGCCCCTGCTTTTTAGCTCTCAGTGCCTCCCCCCTGGGAACTGAATAGCAATCAGGTATGTAATGCAGGGAGGGTTGCTTCTGGCTTCCTATTTAAGGCAGAATATAGGGGGTGGGGCAGGGAGACAGGGCTGAGAAACAATTAAATCCTTAAAGGCGGGCAAATGGTCTACACATGCTTTGAAGGATGAAAGAAGGGAAAAAAAGATTAGAAATTAGGGAAAAGGAATAAAGGAAAAATAAAAACGATGGCAATTGCAGAAAGCACGGAACAGATGATGCATTTCCTATGTGATAGCTTAAACAAGTCCCAGGGCACACCTCCCAAGTCCATCAAACAGCACATTTACATAAAATCATTAATTCATTACAGGCCTGAAAGAAAAGAGGGATGGGTCAGGAGGGACAGGATGCAATGAACGAAGCAAAACTGTACGCTTGGGACGCAAGGAAAAGCTCTGTTTCTGTGCACACCGAGCTTCCTGAAGGCGAGAGGTACAAAACTAACTCCAAAGCCATGTCTCAGACTGAAAAACCTTAAGAGTCTGCCAAGACTAAAGCACCGTACACATACGATAGCCATCCTGCTTGCAACGCAAGCTGCTGATGCTGCATTTGCTCGTGCGCTGACGAGAGCGCTTTGCTCCTGGTTCAGCTTACAGCACCCCGAATTAGCAACGTGGCCACTGCTGCTGGCTGAGCATGGGGCTGCCAGCTCTGCAGGGAGCTCCGGCTTCGTGCCCTGAAATGACTGTAACTTCTCACCAAAAGGAAGCCAAAACACTACAGCCCCCCCTCCAACTCCATACCAATTGATTTGGGGTTTCTTTGCTGTTTTATCAGTCCGCTCCCTCCTCCCTCCTCCCCCCCCCCCCAAGAAGTGCAATTTGGGAGCTATCAATCTGCCTTCAGAGACAGTGTTATCGGGGTAATCCCACAGCACAGCATAATTGGGCTTCCAGACGGCTGCACTATTTTTAAAGCAGAACGTGGAAGTATTTTCCCTCCGTTTGCCAAACAAGTCCATGAAATATGCCACATGGCAGGTAGCATGCAGATGACAAAACAGTCAAAATGCAGCAGAAATACAAGATGGGGTTGTCAAAAGGATGCCAACAAGTCTGCGTCCAAGAAAAAAAACAACAAAACTGATATCTGCTGCGACAAAAGCTTTGGCATATCTCTGCTCTCCAAAGATGATAACCTCCACCATTGTGCTCCTGAATTCAGCTTAATAAAGGGAACTGCAATTAAGAGCAAAGAGTATCCAGTGCCTGTTGATGTGTGTCTGTTGGCAGCATGAACTACACTGGGCTGTGTGGAGGGACGGAGGACAGCCAGGCACAAATTGCAGCTACATGCCGGCAGCCTGGCTGCCAGAAGGCACTGGTCACTAATTCAGCCTTCCATTTGAGGAACAAGCTTGGAAAGACCAATCTAAATGGTACTGGAACTACCAGGACCTGTAGCTGTGAGCCCAAGCCCTGGTTCCAGCCAGCAACTGCATCCAGGCTCTCTGCTAGCTGAGATGCTCTCCCTGCTGCTACCTACATGAGAAAGGCAGAAAGGCTGCAGATAAGAACTGAGAAACGCTTTGTACATCAGCCTGATACTATTGTACTCTAGGCTAAGAGAAACAACTAACAGGCATACAAACATCTCCAGATACTCATCTTCAGTGCTTATCGCAGTGCTAAGCGACGAGACAGAGCTCTCTGCGCAGTAAGCTGGGGAAGGAGGAAGAATCTCTCTCCAGGGACGAAGAGAAGTTGTGGTGTTGCATCTTAAGAAAAATTTATAGCAACCTGTTCAGAGAAATTAGTTTCTAAAGAGCCAGTCTCACGCGCCAACAGTAAGAACTGAGGTTCTTTCAAACCCTCCCTCTTTTTTTCCCTTTTCTCTTTTACATATGCAAAACCATGAACAAATTTGCCATCTGCACTCTCACAACTGCTCCTCATATTCGCGCAGCCTGACAGAAAGATGTTATCAGCGAGCTGCTGTCCTCTTTGGCAGCTTTTAGAAATGAAATGCCACATCAGTCTGGTGACATCTTTGACCCATGACAACACTGCAGGTGCTGGGAAGGAAATTCCTGGATGAAATCGATAAGGTGCCATAAAACCCTGTCAGCTCTGCTATAGCTGCACAGAAGGGCTGCAGCAGCAAGACAAAGGCAGCAGAGAATTCAGTTCTAGGGTGTGGGGAGGAATGGAAAAGGCTATGCTCTTACTGCTGCATGTGGAACAGGGGCTTCAGTAGCATAAGCCCAGGCTGCTTACTGCACAGGGAGAGGGCAAAGTGAGTCCTTCTTCTCATCTCCCAGATTCCTGCAGCTGGGAAATAGACAAAGAGGTTCTTCTAAGAAAAAAAAAAAAAAAAAAAAAAAAAAAAAAGCACTATGATCTGCTGTGATCTGTAAAGCATCATTTTGAGGTTCCCTTTCTTTTCTCACCTGCTCACTGCACAGCTGTGGCGCATCCTTTCACTGATGATGGCCCAACTCATTTTTAAACTCAGACACATGGTGAATGCCCAAGACCTTCCAGTAAGGATCACTCCCCAGCCATCTACAGTGTGAGTATTACACTACTGTTTCTATCCACGCAGTATTCTCGGTGCTACGCTGCTTGCAGAGGTGCCACAAGCAGCAACAAGCCAGCACTGACACAGCCACGTTCCATGCACATGATAGCATTGCTCTGACCTCTCTTCACTTTGGCAAAACCCCTCGTGCTTATTCCAAAATGCTCTTTGAAGGTTGCAGGCGTGTTCCCCCAGTAGCACGATGCATGCGTGCTCCCTATTGTCTATGCTCCCACTTGTTTGAAATTCCTGCAGGATCCTGACATACTTCAGCAGTACTTTAATAATAGCCTAATAATCGTCACAGACAATAACTGACATTGTATGGAGACCTCGGGTGCTGGGGGTGAGTAGGAGGGGTTGCCGTGGTAACAAGGAAAAAAATCATCTGACAAAGAGATACCAAAGGACACGAGCTGATCTGCTCGCTCCCTGTATGGGAATCCATGGGAAACATCCCACGGGAGCTGGCACCAAAGTGAGCTTCTGCTGGTCAGGGTGAGCGAGCAGCACTAACGCCAACTCAGCTGAAAGCAGACCAGCAACCAAGGCTTAGGGAAACCAAAGAGGATAACGGCACTGCAGCACCCTGGTGGTGATGCTCCTGTCCTCACACCACTGTGATCTATGCAGGGAGGGACCAAGGTGGCTGGCACGGCTGGTCCTGTGTACTACCAAAAGCAGCTCTGATCTTAGCATCTCAGCCAGATGGAAGCTTACCGTCTGAGCAGCTTCACTTTAAGTGCTGGAGAGAGGTATTGAGGTCAGCAGGCTCCACACTCAGAAGTCCCAAGAGCCTGTTTTTCCTTTGCTCTGTTTTGATCACGTTGGCAGCTTTCTTCTAAAGACACCAATATTGTAAGGTGCACCAAACTCAAAGCTTTTAAGCCACGGCAGGGATTGCTACCGTACGTCTGAGAATAAACCCATTCAGACAGCACATTCTTGCAGTTGTCCTCCAGGGCAGGAAAAAACACCTCCTGGGAGCTACAGCTAGTCCCCCCATCCCAGCAGCTGCTCACTGGGAAGAGGCATGAAGGAGGAGGCTGTGAACAAGGAGGGAGTCCCCTAGGCCATGAGAAAACAAGGCAGCTCCATGGGGATGCAACAGCAAGAAAAACCTCATTATTACTGAGTTATTAGTCTTTATTACTATTACTGATAACAGAGGGGGGGGAAAGCTTGCAGAAAGGCAGGGCACAAAGGGCTGCTCCTGCAAGGGAAGGGAAGGCTGACAAGATGGCCTCCTCCCAGCACGCGCCTTCCTCCCCAGCAACCAAGCTGTGGGGCTGGGCTGCCTTTGAGCTGCCTTGGGAAACAGGATCACAATACGGATATCTAAAAGCATGTCCTGGCCCAGAGCCAGCTCCCTTGCCAGCAAGATTCTCAACCCCTAACACCGAGCAAAATCCTACTAATTGCGGAATTGTTCTTTCTTCAAAGAGCCATTTCTACAAAGCTTTACAAAGCCAAAGACATCAGAGGAGGCCAGTAACATTCGCTTCTGTAAAATACCGAGCGGCAGAATTAAACCTGTAGGGATCAGAAAAGGAACAACGTTCAGCAGTAACTACAGAGACCTCACTACATGGTGAATTTCACATTTCAAGGAGACTGCAGAAAGCTGAAAGGGGAGCTGTGAGCCTTGACTGTGAGCTGGAAACGTGGCACCGGCAGAGGAGAAAAGGAAAACGGGGATCAGGAAAGGGCTGGAAAGGTGAAAATCCCTTGAGACATCCTAATCATGTTCTGCTGTGTATCACAGGACACCAGGCAGCATCTCAGAAATGGAAGCGACAGCCACTCCTGCTATCGGAAGCATTAATCTGATGCATTCTCAAACCTGGGAAGAGAGCAGACAAACTATACTGCAATTTAGCTTGGCTGTCCAAACCGCCCAACCAAATCCATAGATATGACTAAAAACACAGGTTTATCTACAATAATTACATGCAGATTTTTTTTCCTGCCAGACAGCGGAGGAAAGAAGAACATTAGGCCTTGTTATCTGTGGTTCAAGACAGGTACTCAGGCCACTCACCTCTGCCTCTGACACCTGCGCTCTTAAATTATAGATGCACGAGTGAGTGTAGAAACAAAGGCATTTCTTCAATTAAAGACCTTCCCTTTCCAAATTGCCTTCTCAATGCCCCATCTAAGAGAATGTTGCAAGAATAAAATCATAGAATGACCTGGATTGAAAAGGACCACAATGCTCATCTAGTTTCAACCCCCTGCTATGTGCAGGGTCGCCAACAACCAGAACAGGCTGCCCAGAGCCACATCCAGCCTGGCCTTGAATGCCTCTAAGGATGGGGCATTGACACACAGACAACACAATTGGTTTTCTTCCCCCAGCATAAATCCCTGGGAATAGTTTAGGCCAATCCTTAAAGGAAGAGTGCAGGAAGAGAACAAAACCACAACTGTGAGAAACTATTGTGAATTCTGAGCATGTACTAATACTACAGTGAGGGAGAAAGAGACTAAATAAAGCAACACAATATTTTAATATGTCCGAAGCTAAGCTGACAGTAGTGAGTACATTGAGCAGAAGAAAAGCAGGACTTGAAAAATAGGAGTAAAATGGGAAAATTGGCCAATTACAGTGCATTTGCAGCAGCAAGAACGAAATATGCTGCAAGATGGTTTGAAGCAAAACAAGGATCTCCAAGGAAGCTACAGCAGTTGTTTGGGCTTTAAGCAATGGAGGAAAATGGAGACATGGACAGAAATGCTCATTTAGGAAAGGACTCGTGTTAGAGCCAGCTTTCTCCATGGCAGAGTTATACTTCAACATGAAAATTATGGAGAACTGGCACGGAATTGATTCAATTACAAAATTTAACAAGATTTGCCTTTTAAAGTAATATATCTTAAGGTCAAGTACTTTCAAAAATAAGTAAGATGTAGGCTAAAAGAGTGCACAGAGCTGGCTGAGAAACCCCAAGCTGGAAAACACACCATGAACAAGTACCAGAACTCCCACACCCCGTCTGCAAATAAACCTGCATTATAAACTTCAGGCAAATATAATTAACAACACGACTGGTAAGGAGCTCTGGGTTTGCATATGCCTGAACTGGTTAACTCTGAAAACACAACCATTACGAAGATGCTGGTTAAACCATTTCTATCACCTTCGTGCCTCTGCACCGGAGCTTTGCCCCATGCTGATCCATGCCTGCCCTGCTGGATATTCCAGCACAGCCAACCCATGGGCCTGGGCCATCATTCTGGAAATGACTCAGCTCCAAGCAAGCACTTCCCCAGCCTTCCACTCCTCCTTCCCTTTCTTCACTGCTTCTACAGGGAAAAACTCAGCACCAAATCACAGTCTTGTGACCAAAACAGGAGCACATTCAGCAGCTGTCTGCTCCTCTAATAAATTAATAAGCAGGCTTAATTTGTTAAGGAAAGATTAAGAAGGAAGACTTCTGGCTGTTCAACGTCCCTTCTTTATTTTTGCAAGTCACACCAGCATACAGTCAACAACATATGCCTAAAAGCTTCTTTGAAACCTGCCTGAGCTTGCAGGGAGCCCCTTAGCTCAGAGCAGCACCTTGCTCCCAGCCACACAGAGCCAGGCACTCATCCTGGACACAAGTCACCTGTCTGGCATGTCGGGGAGTTCCCCTTCAGCTGGAATTGTTTACAAACAAGTCAAGCCTGACACAAGACATGCACTGTCTGCAAACAAAGGTTGTCCAGACTTGCAGTCTGCAACAAGCAAGAAGGCCTGAGCAGCCCTATGCCAATTGGTGCTGTTCCAGTGGATATTCCCTTTCACCTTGAAAATCAAAGAGGCACCTGAAAAGCAAAAAGTCCTCCAGATCATTTGCATCTCCTACAAAAATGCCAAAGATAACAAAGCTGAGAGAGACAAGGAAGGCTGGCTTTGTTCAGTCTAAATAAGGTGCATGACAAAGTCCTAAAGCTGCCTGCAACCACGCAATGGGAGAGTATGGAGACAACTTTCATCATCAGAAATGACACAGATCTGAAAATAAAACAAATGTAAGCCATTCCTAGAGGTTGGACAGATTATTCACTGGCTTTTTAGTTACGCCAAAGAAAGCTAATCAGAGCAATGGGCTGTGAATATAGGATGTACTCTGATTTAATCTGCTGAGAAGAAACGCCATCATGTCAAGGTTCGAAAAAGGGACAACCTCATGGTCTATGACTTCTCTTAATAGGATGAAAGAGAAGGAAAAGAGTATCATTGGAGAGGTCTCAAAGATACAGCAGAAATGAAAAATTAATACTTGAGTTTTTCAACCAATCTCCCTCCCATGGTAGCATTTTTTTTTTTTTAACATACTGTAGTATCTGCAGAAAGAATCACCTTCAAAAAAGTCATTCTGTTTTATCAGAAAAGAACTTAGAGAAACACTGCAGTCATAAACAGTACATCGCCGCTGTTTTCAAAGTTAAACTGCATTTGCTTGACTTCAAAGCATCTTATCCAAAGATGGGAAATACCACATGGGAAGAAAAATTGCTTCATTTAGGATCAAAACCCGTAGCTCAGAAATCTATGCCAAGCGTTTTGAATCAGAATCATTAATGATTAAGGGTGTTTAATCCACGGCATTGAAGAAATAAAGCCAGCACAGTGCTTGAAAGAAATAAAACCCACTCGTACAGAAACAGAGCTTCTGGTGAGAACAAGGGCACTGGGGTTGCCCAGAGCCAAAGGCAGGGCACCCACCAGGCCAGACTCACATAGCTGCATATCTGTGGGATGGAAGAGCTTCACCAACACATTTATGAAGCTGAGCAGAAGGTTGCAATCTAATTGCTTCAATTTACAGAAATAAATACTGCCCCCACCCCCAATATTTTCAAGTAATTATCTAGCTGAATGATCACAATCACGAAATATGTTATTATCCCAAGCAGACATTTATAGTACTCAGGCTTAAAGCAGCACCTCACTCTAAGCAGGATGCCAGAGGCAAGGGGCTGCTTCTGCCTGCAAGAAATAGGAGCTGGAGCAGGGCACGTTGACCTGCACCATGCAAATCACTGCCAGCACCAGCTGGGGCCATTCAGCTTCTGCTGGGCACAGATTTCACTGGCTACAGTCACCGGTGAAAGCAGGGGAAGGAAAGTGTGATGCTGTAATGTAATGGATAGCACCGCAGTAACAGCAGCACAATCCTAGGCTGCAGCAAACGAGGACAAGCCCAAACGTAGATGATGCAGACGCAGAAACAAAAGAAAACTTGCTTACCCTTTGGAAGACCTTTGGAAGGCAGGGATCTCCAGAAAAATACCCTCGCCTCCACTACCAGCCCTTAAATGAGGAGTGGATCCTGGCTCTATCCCTTCCATCACTAAGGTTCACTGCACACACCTGAGCTCCCCTGGGTTGGCCCTGCCTTCCCACCAGGTGCTCAATCACTGCTCCAGGCCATGACTTAGCATTTCTGCTACAGGAGGATACATAGGCTCAGGTCTTGCTCTCCTTTTTGCAAACAGCAAGTTGAGAAGCAATATGTTTGCTGACAAACTAATCCTATGGCCCATGGGAGGGAAATGAAACGACAAAGGCCTCAGAGCTTAAGGAAAGCTGTAATCGCTTCCACGCTCATCAGTCCCAAACCTGATTAGTCTTCTGCGAGTGGTTTGACAGTTGTCGATCCCAAAGTAATCCTCATGTTGTGCATTTTTGGTGCTTTTCTTACCCCCACACAATGAGTTGAGCTGCTGGGGGCACTTCCAGACCATGTAGCACATGGCTCCAGCTCCAGGACCTCCATCTGCTCCCATCAGCAGAGGAACTGCTTCACAGCTCCACCATCAGAACCAAGGCCCTTCCATTGCTCACCTCTGAATCCTTGAGTAACGAGGAACACTTCAGTTCCAGAGAAAAATGGGATTCCACTTGCAATGAAGGGGATACAGAAACAGATGTTGAAGGCCTCACTCATGGTAAGGCATCTCCAAACAAGAATTACATTAGGGTTTTTTACAAATTCTCAAGACAAGAACCATTTACCCCATTGCGGTGACAAGGGACAACAAGGCTACAGGAACTGAACATAAACGCCCAGCTCTTCAATGGTTGATGGGTGTAGACTGCCAGCAGAGCAAATTGCCAAGGAATTCATCTACCATATGAAGGCTGTAGCATCCAGAGCCCCCGTAGTGGAAAAAAGAAGATGAGGAGGTTTAGCCAAAGCACCACATTTTAGAACTGTCATCTTATTATCACAGTGTCATGAGTTGGAACTATATACGTGTTCGAGGCACACTGGAAACTATGGGTTTAATTAAATATCTTCTAGAGAATGTTTCTGATGCTTTCAGAGTACTTTTTATAGTCTCGATGTTGTGGCAACAGAGGAAGTGGTATTCACATCAAAGATAGCACAAACAGAGCGAGGAATTTATAAGTGTATGCAAGTAGAAGGACAACCCAGGTTCTGAGTCAAAAGACCAAGATTCATCTGGAGAGGAGAGAGAGGGGGAAGTGAACACAAGTATGAAATAAATCCCCAGGTACAAGAGGAGAGGTAAGGACAGGCTCCTGCTGAGAACTCAGGGGTCACCACCAGCTCCTCCCCTGCTGTTGGTGTGGCCTTTACCACCGTCACTCTGACTTCTGAGAGTTTTATTAAGCCTTACTCTTCTCTAACCTCCAAAGAAGGGCTGGCACGCACACAGGACGCCTGCTGAATACTGAGAAGGGAATAGGAGGCACAAGTCTGCCTGCACACAGAGACCTTTCCTCCAGAATTCAGCCCTGGAATGCATCATGGGGCAGCACGAGCAAGGGCTCCTCCTGACCACATCACACCAGGGGCTGAGTACAGGACCAGGGGTGCCTTAAAAACGTAGAGAGAAAAGATAAAAAGCAGTGCTCACTAGCTGAAATATCTGTTCTCACATTGCAGTGACACAAACCCTTCGAAAAGCCCAAAAAACTGGGCACTGAGGGTATTCCACATTTTGTTCTATACATACAGTGTAAAAAAGGGTCTGGCTCTAGAGGTAGAAAGGATTAAAACCCTGGATATCCACAGGCTAGCTATACAGCAGTCCAGCAAACTAGCTACCAGCAAGCCCTGATGGGACAGGTGCCAACTGGGAACGCACCAAGCTGCTTCAGTATTTTCCTGAAACAGAAAATTTGGTGCAGGATGTTCCTGTGTGTTTAGATTTGCAGAAGACATTTAGTGATGTTTTATCAATGTCAGAAACGGTTAAGAGCTTTAATGCCTTACAGGAAAATATTCCAGTTAGCCTCAGGTAAGATGGGCTTATTTTTGTGATACTCAAGGGGAGGAACTGTTTGAACACATAATGACAGCACTGTGCCATCACATTCTCCAGCCTGAAATACCAAAGGTTTAATTTGTTCTATCCCCTTTTTCCACAGCGAGCACCACGTTCACAAGGTGAGATGTAATGGTTGTGATCAGAGCTGCCACATTGGGTCAACAGTACAGAACCAACACATCAGTTCAGATTTTCAGCTGTTCAGCCACAACTTACTGTTGGGTTTCCATTTCTTCAGAACCAGTGTTATTGCTGAGCTCTGGTTAAGAAACAGAAAACCATTCATAATACAAACATCAGAAGGACATCAAGTGCTTCTTCCCCAGGAAAAAAGACCAAAGCTTTTGAAGAATGGAGAAGCTACTTACTACTATGTCATCAATCATGATTTTAAGGTTTGGAAGAGTTTGCTGCTGCCTTTTGACCAAACCTTTGCATGTTTACTTTTTATTGGACTTGCTTCAAGGTACAGACAGTTAAATGAAATTGTAACCAGGAAACAGCTCTACCAACATGACTCCTTTACAAGTCTGTGCCAGGCTGGAGTTTTTAGGGCCATTTCTCTCCGCTTACAGACTTATTTTCCCTGCATGCAGCCACAAACCACCAGACTTCTTCATGCATTTGTGCAGTTTTACTTTGCTGAATGACACTTCTCTTTTTTCCAAGCATACAACCACTCAAGTATTAGAAAGCTGGCAAGTGACATTTAATGTGTCTTTTGAGTAGCTGCACACAGTTAAGGGGAAGGAAAAAAGCAAGCAATAGTTTACCACTAGTGGAAATATCACCAGTCCAGTTTTGAGTCAGGAATGCAAAACCAAACTGGTCCAACCCAGGCTCCTCATGGAGGCTGTGGATGCCCTGTCCCTAGAAGCGTTCAAGGCCAGGTTGGATAGGGCCCTGGGCAGCCTGGTCTAGAATTAGATATGGAGGTTGGTGGCCCTGCCTGTGACAGGGGGGTTGGGAGCTTCATGATGCTTGAGGTCCCTTCCAACCCAAGACATTCTGTGATTCTACGATTCCACTGTCTACAGAACAGTCTACAGATAACTGTTAAAGACAGAGGAGAAGAATGAATGCATTAAAGTGAGGAAGCACCCATCACTAGCAGTAACACATGAGCTAACAGCAAAAAGAAAAAAAAAAAAAAACCAACAACCAAACAACTATACACATTAGCATTTAGAAATCTCCCCTGGGCTCAGCTAATTGCTGTGATCAATTCTGGCTTGCTCACAGAAGCCTGGACAGCGAGCTGGAGGGGGTAAGGACAGAACCACAGCATGGGAGATGCAATTTTAATGAGCTTTTAAATAGCCAAGGCAGCATCCCACCCCACAGCGTGTACTGGACAACAGCCCACCAGATGCTGCAAGGTAACTCACCCGTCTTCTGAAGCAAATAACCTCCAATAGTGCTTATTATCTCCTGAAGTATTAGGATTTATTACGGTAAACCAGTGCATTTTATTTCTTAACAGTATTTACAAAGCTCAGGAAACAACAAAACCCTGGGACACATGCTTGATATTCTTTTCAGTACGGGTGATACAAAGATACATAATCCTCTTAAGAAATAACCATTGTAAAGCATGGATAAGGGTTCATAACAGTGACATATCTTTATAAAGAAGGGATTTCCAGCCTGGGATTTCAGAAAGCACACTAAATGCAGACTGCAAGGCCTGCAAGCCATCCCACAGTCAGCATCACTGCAGATGATCCTATGCTTTTATGCCATTCTGTTGCTTTTCCCATAGTCGGGGTGAAATTGATGCACTGCTCACAGAAGTAGGGACTGACACCTGCCCCCCATCTCCTGGTATAATTAAAGCAAGTAGAGAGGGTGGAAAGGTCCCACTCTTTTCATTAATAACTTGCAATAACGCTATACAAGATCAGATTTCACTTTTTTTTTGTTTTAACAAGCAGATGCAATTCAACTTTTTTTTTGAGATGGAAAACGAAGACTGCAGATAAACAAAAATGTGTAAAGAGAGATGTTCAGAGGTTGTATTGCCAGGGCACTGTTCACAGGGCAAACTCACACCTCACATGTGCCCTTGTACTGCAGCAGCAAAGCAACCAGAACACTGGATTAAATGCTGCTACAAGTCACTATGCAATAATTAAAGTTATAGTTCTCATAGAAAAGAACTGCCAAAGCAGTTTTGCTCATGAAAACTGGGTTCCTTTTGCCAGCTTTACATGAGAAGAGCCACACTGAGGCTAAAAGGCAAGTCAGCCCAGCAGTCCCTTCCCATCATCACCCAGTATGATTAACCAGGAGAGAATGCAAAGATAAGACAACCTTGCAGTGAAGCTTCCCCTAAATAACCTCTCCCAAAGCACCTGTTTGTGGTTTAGGGGCTTCCTGACTCTGTTTGGAGCTCAAGTATATTTGCCTCCTATGCAATGTGTGGAATCCTACGTTCAGCTCTCAAACTCCCAGCACCTCCAGACCTGTGCCAAGCGAGTTACATCTTTCACTTTGAATCTGGCATCTACTGCTTCCATTTGATGTCCCCTAGTTCTTGTCTTGGCAGAAAGAGTGAGCTGTTCACCTATTTTATCAGGTAGTCTCCTATCAGATCTTGTTCAAGGCTAGATAGCTGTAATCAGCTCAATCACTCGTACAATAGCAGCCAGTAATTCATCTTTACTGCCCTCCTCTGTGCTCCTTACTGCTTTGCTCTCAGCCCTTTGAAATGGGATAAGCTGGCAGGGTACATCAGTACCAGCACTGTACACAGCTGGGCTGATAAGCAGATAGCAGCTTTCCCACCAGCCTTGCTTTCACAACAAAAGGTTTTCTTCCACATCCAGTATGCCAGCATCTGAGCTGGAGGGGAGATGATGGGCCGGGCATGGCAGTCCTGGTTTTCACCAGCCCAAGCTCTGTTCTCCTCTTTTGGCTACAGCAGTGAGCAGAAAGTCTCTGCTGAAGCAGCTCACTGAGAACAGCCCCCTCCTCCCAGCCCTTGCAACTGCTCTGTATGCTTCAGGTACAAAATAGAAGGCTGTGCGTGGAGGCCAAAATTCAGGTACATCCATGTTCCCACACTGCATCACATGGTTCATACATGCAGCACACAACACCCAAAAGGAAATGCAAAGAACGTGATACTAAATACTGTCAGTCAGTTTGTCAGTCAAACAAAAAAAGTCTGGCTGCAGATATACCGAGAAGGGCTTATTTTATATCCAACTTCCTCATGCAGTGTCAGCTTGAAGAGGTCTCATTCAACCATTTGAGGATGCTGTCCTTGATAGAACATCAGGCAAAGCTGTGAAAATAACATGCAAGAAAGTTGATGTTGTTTCTTGATCTTCATTTCCACAGTTGGGTAGCTCTTACAGCAACATTTTGTTCTGTCACGGGGATGCGAGAGACGACTTACACAAAGTTCAGTTTAATTGCCAAAAGAAAAGAAAAATTAACACAAAGAAAGCAGACAGAATGCCAGGCCCACTCTGAATCCTCACATTGAGTCAATCAAAGGAAAATGAAACTGGGATTCTGTTAATTACCCATGGGTTGTGAATACACACACACACCTTGAACGTGCTGCACAAACCCACAGTGCTTACTCATTACAAAGTCACAGCATCCTCCCAAGCCTACCACTGTACTTCCATGGGGAGCCCTGGTCTTTTCTGAAACATAAAAGCTTCGCCTGGCACATAGGAACAACAGCACTCACAGTTATTAAAAATATATCACTCGAATCACCAACATAGCATATGCATTTTCGTGTCTCAAAAGCAGTAAGCCTAGAACTGTCACTAAGCTGCTGCAGGACACAGACAGGACCAGGAGGATTTGAAGCACGTGTGGCAGAGGCACTTCTGCACAAAGACAAGGCAGGGCTGCGTGGTGAGCCAGCTCAAGGTACATAGCTTCACCACCATGATCTCAGAGCTGAAAAAGCACTGTGGCAATGGCTGCATTTAGACTCATCTCTTCACACAGAAGAAGTTTGCTAAAAAGAGTTTGGTTACTGTAAAAAATATATATATCTATTAACTCAAAAAAACAACTTCTTCCTTCAGGTGTACTCTTACTACATGGTCTCCATCCCCCACTTTTCTTTTTCTTCAAACCTGCTCCTCTCCTACTTCTCTGACTGCTGCTCTGTTTCAGTTTCCAGGGAGATGACAGCAGGCTCCATAACAAAAGAGACGTCAAAAAAAAAAAAAAACAAGCCAGCCAATAAGCTGCAAATTCAACCCACACAAACTTCAACCTCACCAGCAATCTGTGTATGGAATCCAGCTGCCATTATACATTTCCCAGCCACCTTCCGTTATGCTTTGATACAAGAGTAGTTTAATGCCTTCGCATTTTGCTTGCTAAAACAAAAGCAAAGTGAGAAAGCCAGGGCATTAACATGGCTCTTTACTGTCAAAGAAATCCGAGCACTTAACATGCTTTTCAAGGGTGAAGTGATTTTTGCTCTGATGTCAACTGCAACAAGATTGCTGTCCCAGCAGATCACTGTCCTGTAAGCATCCAGGTGGACAGACAATCTATGGGATAGTTGTCATTAGTGCTTAGCTCAAGCTGGCTGCAAAGGCCAACAGCCAGCTGCTTGCAGGGCTGCCCACCCTCCTTCACAAAACCACCCGCTGCACCACAAACTGTTGTCTGATGTTATATTACATCCTCCTTCCCCCTTACGTGCCCTTCACACACCCTTCTCCTCTCATATTACCCACTGCAAATTTTTACATCTAAAGTCAGAGTTAAAATCTCTTCCCTTTACAGCATTAATTGCTTTGATTGTTGGAACAGCTAAATGTAGTCACCGTGTCTTCACAAATGAAGCCCGTGTTTCTGTAGAACCATAACCAAACAAAATTTATTCTTTTATTGTTTCACAATGAGAGGATCCTTTGAAGGCGTTTCCCTGTTTTTGAAGCTGACCTTCCACTACTCCTATCATATTCTGACTCTTTTTGGGGGGGCAGTACTTGGAAAACAGCATCACACTGACGTAGGTCAGTCACGCTCACTAGCTGAAGGCAGACTGCTTCTTTATAGTATTCTTTCTGATTCATTTTCCAGTAAAACTTACCAAGAGTTAGCAGGGAATTCCCCACTCCCAACTCCTTCGGGCATTCTGGAACCAATTCAAAAGGCTCAGATCCAGAAATAAGCTTTGTTTTCTTCTGAGCTGAAGGCATCTTGCAGGTATCGATTTCACATCTGCTTTGAGAAAAGGTTCCAGTGACAGCTGCAGCAACACTGATGGGATACCCTGGCCACATTTAAAGTTACACATAACTCATTTTTTGGAGAAGTCAACTTTTCCAGGTCAAAATGAGACTTTAACTACTGGCCCCTCATGTAAAGTAAGCTCCTAAGAAAATCACTAGTCAGATATTTCAGAAAGGAGGTGATATGTGAGAACCAGCATGGCTTCACCAAGGATGAATCCTGCTTGACCAACCTGTTAGCCTTCTGTGATGGTGTCACTGCATCAATGGAGAAGGGAAGAGCCACGGACGTCGTCCATCTCAACTTCAGTAAGGCCTTTGACACGGTACCCCACAACATCCTTCTCACCAAATTGGAAAGATGTGGATTTGATGGATTGTTCAATGGACGAAGAACTGGCTGCAGGATTAAGTCCAGAGTGCAGCAGTCAATAGCTCCAGGTCTGAACGGAGCTGGAGATGAGAGGTGTCCCAGAAGGGGTCAGTGCTGGGACTGATACTCTTTAATACCTTCATCAATGACATGGACAGTGCAGTAAAAAAGCTTGGAAACGCTGCACACTGCAGAGGGTCTCCCCTCCAAGCCCTCATACCACACAGCATCATGTAACCCACAGACAATGAGATAACGTTATAAATAGCAGCAGCATGTCGTAGCTGTTTGTCTCAGTAAATTCCACAGTGAATAAGGCTCGGTGACTCAAGGCTGCACAGCGCTTGATTCAATGGTCATGGGGAAATAGTTTAAAAATGAGAAGTGAGACGTTGCTTTTCCATCCACACCTCAAAGCTGCCCGCAAAGGACAGCTGAAGGACAGCAGGAAAGCTGTGCGCTGCTGCCAGCACCGACCCAGAGCCAAATCCTTGCCCTTGTTTTGTCTGCCTCCCCAGCTCTCCAGATTCACTAAGCTCAGACTTGAGAGTTCGTTTTTTTGTAGCCGTATTTTCTGGTTGCTGGACTGGAGATGTAAAAGCTTTTGGGACATCTCCTCCATGTGTGCTTCAAGGACACAGCTATTCTGGGCTTACCATGGAGGAAAAACCCAGAGTCTCCAGGAGGAGCTGTGAGTATAGCACTGCAGGGATGTGCAAAAGAAGCAGCAAATTTCTCACCAGGGCCACAGCTCACCTCTGGTCTAATACTAAATGGCTGAATATTCCCCTTTTTAAAGCCTCCTATTCTACTTTTGCCTTAGTGCACCCCTAAAGACTGAATCCCTAACTCACTTAGTACAGCTAGAACAATACAACATAGTATTACCATAATGGTTGGGCATTAGGAAAAGGGTCCTGGAAAAGGTAGTCAAGTGCTGGAACAAGCTCCCCAGGGCAGCAGTCATGGCCCCAAGCTGCTAGAGCTCACAAAGCTGTCAAACCAAGGGTTTGAGTTCTGGGTGGTCCTCTGCAGAGCCGGGAGTTGGACTCGATGATCCTTGTGCATCCCTTCCAATTTGAGACATTTGGGGATTCTGTGATTAAAAGCTCATCGTATGTACAAGTAGAGCAACAAGCTGATTGGAGCTGTCAGTAAAAAAACAGAAAGACACTGAAATGAAGACAGCAATGCCTATCCTCTACCAAGGATATCAAAGACAAGTCCAGAAGGAGGCCTGCCTCCACAACGGTGCTGGTTAAGAACTCCTTAAAGAGCTATAGAGACCCTTATGTCAAACAACAAGGGCTTAAGTCAAGGCAGATGAGCACATGGAAAACAGCAGTGCTTGGGTACTGTCCATAGATCTAGGCTCAGAAAGGCAACAGTTCATATCAGCATCTCACAGAAGCTATCACGGAAGCTAATAGTAGTCATCCCTAAGGGGACCTCATTGCGACCTTTCAGTACATAAAGAGAGCTTATAAAAAAGATGAAGACACTGATAGCAATAGGACATTGGACAGTTTTAAACCACAAGAGAGGAAATTAGGGTGAGATGTTGGGGGTAATTCTTCACTCAGAGTGGTGAGGTGCTGGCACTGCTACCCAGAGCTGTGGGTGCCCCATCCTTGGAGGTGCCCCAGAACACGGATGGGCCCTGGGCAGCCTGAGCTGGGGGCAGCCAGCCCATGGCAGGGATGGGGCTCAGTGATCCAACCTAAGCCATCCTATGGCTCTTGCAGACAAGAGCCCCTTTGTGGCCAGCTCTCTGGACACATCAGCCATGCTGATACCTGCTGCCAGCTTTAACACAGGAGCAGAGCTCAGTATTCTGCACTTGACCTTATGGCTGCCACAAGGAGCCAGGATTTATATCCACAAAAGAACATGAAATTCACTATGATAAGCTTCATGACATGAAGCACAACAGCATTTTATTTCTGACAAAATTTACTATAATTAAAGTAAATAAACAGGAGCCGAATATAGCGAAGATTTACTCTATTCTACCAATTAAGTGAAGCTAAATTGCTAGGTGGGAGACTTTAGGTGGACAAACTGGGCAGCTGAAGTTTTGAAGTTTGCACCAGAGACCGGACAACATTAAGGGCCAGAGATGTCCAAATACTTACAGCCACGCCAGCACAGAGAAGCAACCTTGCTTGAGTACCCAAGCAATGGTGTCTGCTCCCATTCACTCAGCCTGGAATTCCTGACACAAGTACACAAGGGCACCAGCTCCTAACAGCTGACAATGATCAAACTCTTGAGAATTTCTCAGCATCACACTTGGACATTCCCAGGCAGAGGGAACAAGAACTTCATTAAATGAAGATATACTGATGGGATCCAATAAAAGGTCAAGATCTACCCTGGAACATGCAAGTCTAATTATTACAACGATTTTATACCTAATGAGAGGCTAAGAAAGGCACAAAGATGTTCCCAAACCTGATTTCATTCTCAAGTCCTACCAGCTTTGCTGCCTTCAATTCCTCCAGTTAGCTTTCTAAGAGCACGAGTGGCCAGCATAAACGAGGTCAGGCTCCAGTGACCCATCAGGAAAGCACATGAAAGCAGCAGACAAATCTGGGCGATGCTCACTCATCTGTGCCAGCTCTCTCTTTGAAGGATGCCCCTTGTAAAACACCAGTGCTTTTTATTCTGCGAAAGCGTTTGTAAGATTGGAACAAGGGAATTAAGAATAGTGAAAACCTTGAAGAAGAAACGAATAGGGAAAACAGAAGACTTCAGGTCATGCTACAGGCATCCCAGAAAATGCCTTCATTCTCTAGTCCAGAGATCTCTTCAAAACAGCTGCAGGGAAAGCAACTTCTTGCTTAGAAGAATAGCCCAAATTCAACTTCATGCAGTTGAGAACTGTATGAAATCCAGTGTTATACCCAAGAAAGACAAGCTTGTAGAAATAAATTATAAAACTCCATACAGGAAAATAGGGTTTTTCAGAGAAAAAAAAAATAATAATAATCATACAGATTTCTCCAAGACAGCTTTTCAGTGAAGTCAAATCTAGTCAGGCAATCGTCATTAACACATAATGCACCTTATACCACTATTTATCTCCTTAAAGAAATGCAGGCAGCTGTAGATAACAATATATCAATGCTCAGTGCTGCAGCAAATCTCAAGTTCAACAACCTATTTTCCTGCTGATCTGGCTGCTTCAGCAATTTTAGCTGCTAGGAATCAATCAGTGCAGTAATTAGTAAGCTAGGTGCCTTGCCACATGGCAGCAGGGAGATCTGAAGACAAGCTAACAATGATACTGAAGGCCCAAGTGCCCAGGAGTTCCAGTTGTTAAGGACTAGCTACCAATAAATTCATCTCCCCTTCCCGTTCCTTTTCCTCCAGAACTAAAATCAATATGACCCCTACCTAGAGAAGGGATCACTGCAGCATCATCCACCCAATCCCACTGATCAGCCTGGGTAGAGAGGTCTCATATAAAGAGTTACCAAACTTTAGCATCCTGTGCAATATTCAATATATGCTAAAACCCCATCACTACTAACACTGTAATAAAAAGGATAAATTCCCATTATTTCAGCAGCTATGAAGCCTCAAAAGATCATGGTGATTAACTGGAGATCACATCAGAGGCTTTCCTTAACTAGAAGACAGACACGGCTGATTGCCCACAGACATGAACCTGAAACCAATTGCCAGCTATAGAAATGGAATAAATATTGGTACAATTCCTTCGATTCTCTGGTGAAGAGCAATCTTCTTCTTACCATTCCAAGTTCAGCTATTCCAGTAGACTGTCTTAAAAAAACCCAACAAAACAAAACAACCATCAAACAATATATGTTAAAAATGGAAAATGAATCCCATTTAATTATGATGTTGCGGCAGTGCGAGCTTCAGAACAGAAAGAGGAGTGACCTAATGAGACGTTCGTCTAAAATAAGATGAAAGTTGTCTTAAGAACACATTCCAACTTCTGAAGGCTTCTAATTTCTATGTAGGAATCAAATTTAGTTTGCAAGATTTAGAAAGCTCCTTGTGCTTCAAGCTACACCAAATAATCACGATGTACTCTCATGCTCCCAGTCTGTGCATCTGGCTACCTGCAGCAGATCTGGGACTAAATATTCCTCTTTCAGTATATGGTTGGCAACCCTGTACAGCCCAAATATCTCAGAAACAAATTCATTCATTGACTCTATAGCATTTCACAGAGGTAATCCATCTCCAGCAGGATGATCCCGCTGGTGCTCAGCTTACTGGCTATGTAAGTAACCATCAACAATACAGAAGTGGAATTGGAAACTCCAGCAATGCTTTCAGGACATATCATACCCCCATATTTATGCAGATATTTGCTAACATGTTGATACACTGGCAGCAAAAATAACAGTAATGGAAGCGAGCTCCACACTGGTATCTATTACCTCCCTCAACACCACAACACAGTAAATCAAACTCGCCTCCCAGAGCTGCCATGGCTCACCTCAGCTTTCTCCCATAGCCAGCAATGAGCACTGCCTCTTCTTACAAAATCCTGTAGGAACTCAGTAATACCAAGGTCTTCTGATGGAACCAGACCATACGCTCAGAAGTTGGTCATGGCAGAAGATAATCACGAGCATCACTCCATCGACACCGTGCGCAATAACCCCTACCCAAAGCAGTTTGGTGTTTCGTTTGTAGTTAATTAGCTTCACTCGCATTTTATAGAGACAGCAGCACATATGGCCCAAACCTAAAAACAAAAGGAACTCTTATTTTAAACTCAATTCTAAATATAAAGCTGGAGATAAGACACAAGTGTGGGGTGTACTCGCCAATTTATTCTCAATTTTCTCTTCCCTGCAACATTAAAAAAAATACATAGCAATAAGAGTCAGTTACTAAAATTTCAGGCAGCCCATTGCAAATGGTGCTCATTTCAGTTTGTTGTTTTTATATAAACCCAGCCTTTAGTAAAAGATGGCCTAATTGCTAGCACAAAGTGAACAGTTATGTTGTTTTTTCACAAAACACTCTCACACGATCAACTCTCAGAAAGCCACATCTCCAGCAGGAGGTTCTTATGCTCTGCTAATTCAAGTCACGTTTTCCAAGCATGAACAAAGTCCCTTCGATTGCACCCATGAACAGCAGAGAAAAACCCCACATTTTTCTAGCCTGAAAGTGCTGATGCATTCTTCAAGTAACACTTTTACAGAAAAGAAGTCATTATTACGATTATCATTATTATTTTTTTAAGTGTTACACAAAGCTTTTCCTCTTCTTTTTCCTTTCCCCCCTGGATTCACAAGCCACAGCAGCTCAACACCACTGCAGCGCTCCTGAATGCTCCTGCCAGAACCTGCCACAGCCCTAACTGAAGCACCATTGTTTGATGGAGGTTTGGAGACAGCCCAAGGGAAAAGACCTGACATCCTTTTTCTCAATGGTAACATAGCTTATTAGTCTCAAATATCTCACTTGGGCTGCAAGAGCGGCCACAAAAAGCTCCTCGTTGCCAGCTGGCCTGCACTCACCAGCACCGAGCAAAGCAAGCAAAGCGCTGGGGCATTGGTGTGCTCTGCACTGCTTTCTATCAGAAGGGCTAATTCCAAAGCTCCCCTTCCTCAAGTCACTGCTTTCTGTAATTGGCTTGTAGGCGTTCTGCTGTACTTATGGCATTAACAGCCTAAAAGCTCTGAACAAGTTCCTCTGAGTGAGTGAAGAATAAGTCAATTTACAAGATCAAAGCAGTTTAATGCAGCTCAGACCTGGTGGAAGCACACATCATCCCTACTGCAGGCAGTGGTAAAACAATGCCCAACCCTCCCTTGTGCATTAGGGGACTTCCATACTGCCATCACAGCTGGAAGTCTTGCCCAGACCTCAGCAACCCCAAAGAGACAGGAGCCCCAGCTCTACCAACCCATGTCACCAGCACAAGCACCACTCTTCCAACTGCGTTCAAGAAACACATGGATGCCATCATATGTGACAGTGCACAAGTCATTTTGCACAATTCAGCCAGTTCCAAGCTGCTTGATTGTGCAAACAAAATTAAATGGCAGAAATGCAGAAGTAACCAATAAATGAGATAACACCACTTTTTACCTCCAAACCTCTCCTTCCCATACCCCCAAATATTCGATCTGCACATGAATCCTCGAGCCTGGATGGCAGAGATAAGAAAGTTTGGGAAATGGACAAACTCCACAAAATTAAGTTGTTTGAAGATGTTAAAGCAGAAGAAGAAAACCTGCAGCACTGAGGGAAGCGTTTTTCTTTGAATGCTGCAAACTGAAGGCTGCCAAAACAGATAACAGACGCCTTACACTCAACAAAGGGTATTCAATTCGACACCCATTGAAGCTGGAACTGAGTGAAGAAGTTTCAAAAAAAAGTTTTCTGAAAGGTAGAGCTACCAAAACATCCAAAGGAACATCAGAGAGATTCAAAGGCATCGTATTGCAGAATCAGGATCATCACTATGGAAGGAACGGACTCCTCTGCCCCCAGGGATGTCCATCTCCAAAGCCCAGGACACAGCACCAACAGTGCTTCGACCAGAGGAGACGTACCAAACCCTGAAACAACTCGGAGCTTTGCATCCTAAGAAGAATAACACCACTACTGCACACTCTCAATAAATATCTCTTTCTAAACACTCTTCCTGCAGCACAGGATTTTAAGAAGTTAACTCAGCTATTATTTGTCTGCTTTTTGCTCTACAACAGATGTTAAAACTGTGAGGTTTTGCTTCTTGTTCTTTGAGATCTGAATTATGAGTTCACACGGAGGAGGTCAACCTCTGTCTGGACTGACTCGATGAAAACACACCGACGTTGTGAGTTAATTGTAGCTGTAAATCTCTCTCTCCCAATTAGTTTCTACAATCAGCTGAAGAGCAGCATCAGGAATACCCTGAAGACTTCAGTCAGAAACATCAATTTCTTAAGATGTAAATAATCACTTGTGGTACAAGTGGGAATGAGAGAATAATCACATATTTATCTGTGTAGCTGCTTGGGATTTTATCCACCACTCTGGACCTGGGGATGAGCCTTCAGCCAGTGTTTTGTCATTACAGTTATCTTAAACCTCACCTCATTCTTCCTAAAGCTCAGGTGCTGCCTATCTTTTCAGGTATTTCATGTTTCAAGCAGATACTTAGGTTGTGTAGAATTTCTCTGAACATTGCTTTCCTTAGCATTTCCACAAGGTTCTGAAACACAGCCTAGGAGTCAGCAAGTCTGGTTGAGTGCTTATTTCCATTGCACTGGAGTCACTCAAATCACAGTCACACGAAACCCATGATTTATCTGAAACCTTGACTGCTTGTGTAAACACCACCAGACGCCTCTACGATTGGAAAACAATTCATCCTTCCCACATCAAATAGGGTCATTTGTTCCCAGGCAAGAGACAGTGCACTACCTAATCTGAACCACTATACCGTATGCACACATAGCCATATATATCTGTGCCTCACCTCAGAAACAAGAAATAGTGATGTCTGAACGTGAATTGAATGCCTATTTGCAGCCCCTAGTTAATCATCTGCTTTTCTCATCCTTTGTAATTAAAGAGATGTTTGTACATTGTATTAAATTAACACATAAAAAGTCTGTAAACTCACAGAGTCCCGTGTCTCCTTCACCCTCATTTTCCAAGGCTGCTGAACTGTACGATAAGTAGTTTAAATAAACAAGCTTTAAATGAGTTCTCCTATGGATCATCAACCAGACACAGGGCCAAAGCTGTACAGAATGATGCACCGATTTGCTCCTTTCCCATATCATGCCTTCCTTGGTCCCATTTAATAACTTTTAATAGCTCTAACAACATGCTCTACTCCATGTAAGTCATTCTGCAACTGAGGAGTAAGAGAACAAGTATATCTTGTTCATCAAATGAAATATTTTCCTTCGTATGGAATCTGTTTTTACTCCATTGTAATCTACATGCATCTACCTCACTACTACTACAAAGAGGAGCAGAATTCAACTATTAGCACAGAGCCATGGCACGCTAATGGATTTTCCTGCACACTATATATATCACTACTCCAAAAGATTAATGACTGAAAACTGCAGTAATTAATCATCTTAATGAGCCTGATTGTTTCTCTAAAGGAACTGCAAGAAAACCAGTTCTTGCCTGCAGTTGGAGAACAGGCGCTGTGTCCCACATACCTCAACCATGCCTTTCCTTCAAGGTATCCTTTGGTTACCAGAGCCAGCTGGAACATTGTGCCTGCCCAAACAGAATGTTAAAATGGAAATATTCAGGTCTACTGCTTTAAAAATACACTTTTCCAAGTAAGCAGCTCCTTTTACCACCACTTCCATGGACTTGATTTAATCAAATGAACACATCCTAACTCAGCGTTCTGACACTGCAGCTTGGAGCTGCCCACATCAATGAGGGGCAAACATAGATCTGCTTGCTTCAGTTTCCTTCACAGAGAAAGGGTTTTTGCCTTTGTAGCTGTAAAAAAAAGAAGAAAGTTTTTAAGAAACTGCCTCTATTGATTTGCACAGAGCAAAGAACACTCAGAACATCAACAAACTGAAGTCTCCACCATTAATCCCTGGGGGAAAATCCTGTGGGGTTTTATTCCATCAAGTCACTGCTAAGGAAAGATACCCACACTCAACAGGCATGTATTAGCTGACCAGCCATCCCATCTTGCTTTTTTGGCTAAAATCTGGAGCGTCACAACAGCTTCCCAGATCCACGTAAGGCACAACCTGCATTTACCCCAGGTATCCATGTATTTATCTCCAGACTATCTGCCTGAAGCATTCAGACATGTCCTAGCAATCACATAATTAGAAAAGTTAATGAATCACTCGAACACTGCAAATCCTTAAGGGTCTTGGAACCTCTGCTGGATTACATGAATCCCCAGTGAGGTACGCAGAAATAGGAAGAAAATAAATCTACATCAGTAAAGTTTCTTCCATGGGATAAGCATCCTTATAACAAGAAGCCCTTACCATTGGCAAAGTACCATTGGCAGCAGGGGCAGCTCCTGCACACTTTACACCCAACAGCAGGAGATTGTTTCCACCTTCAGAACTTGGTGTCTGAGCACAAGATTAATTCCACACAGCTGATAGAAGGCGACAGAGGACTCCAAATCAAAGGTACATCACCATCTTCAAAAGGAAATGCTTTAAGTACATAAAGTGGAATCTTAAACAGCTTAAGTGTAAAAAAAACCCAAAACCTACATTCCTGAAATGTGCTCAGTGCACCTCAATGTGCTTTCATGGAACAGTAAGTCCACCTTTTGCGCATCCCAAAGCTGCCATTTTCAGAATGGAACTCATAAAAATTATTTACACCCTTTTCTCCCTGCCAAGCCCTAAAAATAACATGTAGTGATTCTCCTTTGAAAGCAAGGAGCCATAGGCCTTTCAAGGCAAAGAGCCCAGCTCAGCACTGCCAGCAGCTGCTCAGCACAGGGATACCCCCAGGGCTCCATGCCCCAGGCAATGCTGAGCATCCTTACACCAAAAGGATCACTTTGGGAAAAAAAAACAAACAGCACAGCTTACAAGAGGGCAGCTCAGCGAAAACAAAAGCACAGTGGCACCACAGAAGAGTGAAATAGGAAAAAAAAAAAAAAAAAGAACAAACTATAACTGGGAACCTAGCAGCAGATCTGCTCACATTTCTCACCCCGAATAAAAGCACAATGAATTTTGAACCATCACAGCCTGCACTGTCCATGTTTCTAACAGAAGGCACAGCGGCACATGTGTACTCCTTCAATACCTTCCACTCCCAGGCAATGAGCTAAAAGCCCAAACTGCCAACTTCAGCCCAACCCAAAGCCTGTGGTTTTCAATATGCTGACTCATATCCAGACTGTCAAAAACACTTTAGAAAATTCTGAGGAAAAAAAAAAGAAAAAAAAGGAAGAGATGACCCAGCAGAGGAGGCAACATCCTCCCAAGCAACGTAACGTCAACAAAAACCTGCCCACACACAAATGTTCTGGGCTTTCTCCTGCTATCCTGCAGCAGAATAGCCATTCCTGTGCAAATAGAATAGGATATTCAGCTGGAAGGGACCTAAAAAGACCCCTGGGTCCAATGGCCCGACCTCTTCAGGGCAAAGCAAGTTAGCATGGGATCCATAAACATTCAGTTAACAAAACCTAACTGGCACTGTAAAGCCAACCAAGGTTATCCTGAGGCAAAAATAATGTTATTCCAAGATGGGAGACTTTTGCTTAGGAGACAAGCAAGCTGAGAGATACCTCTAAGGCAATCCAACAGACCCATTCCAACAGCTCCAAGGAAAACAATGTCATATGTAGGCAATGTATGGCAAAGCAGTGAAAGCCCCGAGCTTATTCTTGTCTACTCCTCCATGAGAAAGTGTCAAGACTTATACAAGATTTAATGACTGCAAGGAGAGAAAACAGTTTAATGCAATGAGACTTCACCCAGATGCCATCCCACAATATTCTGTCTCCTCTCCCCCCCTTTTCTCCCTAGCAGTCGCAAGTCCTTGCACTTTACTTGTATGGAACATACAGCCATCTTCAGTTACTGGGCTCTGCTTTCCAGGCAGATAAAACATTGTAGAGCATGAAAGTAAGATGCAACCAGGCTCAGAAACTGCTGCTTACAGAACTAGGCACTAACTCCTGCTCCAGTCGTAACGTTCCATGCTGTGCAGGAAGGAGAAAGTTTAAGGAGAATAAAGTACAGTGACAAGAAAGAGCTGCTAAACAAGATCTGCCTTTACAAGTGGTCTGATAACACAAATACTCCTTGTACATTGCAAACGCAACCGATGTGACAAGAGCAATAACTGGAAACAGATTGTAGTTGACACACTGACGTGTTTCTGCTCCTGGTTTAGCAGGAAAGGCCTCAACTTCGAACTGGTTTCCTCATTTGAGATAGAGTAACCATGCAAAAGAAGAGCAGGAGCTCGCCGTGCGCTGGAAGCAGCACAGCTGGCAGCAGCTGGGTCACCTCTTCAGCCCTGCTTCTGGGCAGGGGCTTGCAGCACTGCAGCAAATTGAACTCTGAGACAGACAGACCAAAGTCTATGCTATTCATTTAATTGATTATTAACAGGTCAAAGACCATCAGGACTTGCTTCAGCTACAGTTCACAGGCAACTTAAAACAAATCAGCTTTCTGCACATCATTTTAAATTCAGATTTGTTGTGTAAAAACCATATGTGGCAATGGTTAATGTTTGCTTAAAGCCTATTTTTCTTTTCCCTGAAGTGAGGAAGATTGACTGATAACAACTGCTCACCATACATACAGGTACAATACATCCCTCTGGAGGTGCTGTGTTATACCTGGTATTTTTACAGAGGCACAAAGGCCAGTCAAAACACCTGCAATATAATCATAAATACAACGTTTGCCTGTAAGAATTGCAGGATACAAGGTGCTGGGATGTAACGAAACTCATAGGATTAGGTGCAGAGATGAAGTTGTACAGCTGCCCTCAGATAACTCACCTCTCACCAAGGATGTGTCTGCATGCTCTATTAATGCAGGTGTGCAAATCAAAATCTCTCTTTTTCCTATATGAAAAGCGTTCTGAGAACTCCAAAAGATGCCCTATATTCCTCAGACTTAGATGATCTTTTCACTGCATGTGTAGCTACACCAAAGATGGCCTTCCATCACCAGTAACCCAGTTGTCGGGGCTTTGAAATGCGAGGAAAAATATTCCCAACAGAACAAAGAACACCTCTGCTATCAACAAAACCAAACAATCACACCAACAAATGATTCACATTACCCCACTGACAACAAAGAGGCTGTGTGCTCAGGTAGGCCTGCTGCAGAGCTGCCATTTATCCTCACTTGCCCGTTTAGTTCGTGGCAGCAGTGTAATCCTTCCTCTTTGATCAGCTGCAGAGCTGTTTGTGTTCGGCACACAGACGCGTGGAACAGTCACATTCTGACAGCAGGCATCTTCCCAAAGCCTTCCAGCACCAAGCAGCCAGCAACGGAACTGGCTTCCTCAAGTAAAGATTAAGAATATTTGTAAATGAATCTATGTGCAGACACTTAATTAGATAGGCCACTTGTTAGAATCCTGGAGGAAGGGACGGTGCCCACTGAATCCAGCATCCACAGGCAGACCCTGCAGCACCCAGTCTGCATGCCCTTCTTGGGCTCCTCTCAGACCTAGCCAAGGTCTTTGCAACTGAACAAGAGAATGAAAGGTAGCAGCCTTAACTTGCATCAGGGAAGGGTCAGGTTGGGTATCAGGAAACATTTCCTCTCGGAAAGAGTGGTGTGCATTGGCATAGACTGCCCAGGGAGTGATGGAATCACCATCCTCAGGGGTGCTCCAGAACTATGGAGATGCAGCACTGAGAGATGTGGGCAGTGGTGGGCACAGGCTGATGGTTGGACGTGATGACCTTAGAGGTCTTCTCCAGCCTTAATAATTCTATCAACCTTCCTCTCCATCATCAAACAGCCCTACTAAGAGCAAAGTATTAGAGGAGCAAATGATAAAACCCAGCAAACTCACTGGCAGCCAGCATTCTCCCCACTTTGTTTAGGATTCCAGGGCCATTTGAGCCCTTGTGCCCCATGCAGATACCCTTCTGCTACTGCCCTCCAATGTGGAAAACTGAAGATCTGATCAATTAACTTTCAAATGAAGATCGGAGCAACGTGATCCAAAGCAGAATTAGCATTGCGTAGCTCAGAAGCTGTGAGCACCCAGCAGCTGTGCCTGCTCCCAACAGGGCAGAGCTGAACTCTAAATACAAACCAGAAGCAGGCTGTAGCATTAGGCATTCTCGCCAGCTTGTGTCTTGAAAGATTAAAAGCAGAGCAGCGTGACAACGTGATGACCAAATCCAAATCCCACAAATGAGACTCGGACACCTTCCATGCAGAGAAGGTGCCAACCCTGAAGGTGCTATTTATAAAGCAACGGTTTTCAGCACAATGTTCAAGCAACCAAGCGTACAGCTTCTAGCACTGCCTCATTTCTAACTTCTGCAAATGAACTTACAATTAAGAAAGCAGAGAACAACAAAATACTCCTTCTCCAGCTGCCCAAAACACTTTGGCACAGTCTTGCCAAATGCCTGCAAAAAGCAAACATAAGAATGGGAGCATAACTGTGGAAGTATCCTTTGCTCCTTGAGCCAAATGTTTTCATTGGAGAGGTTTGATTTTTATTTCTTCTGCTTCATAGCAGCAGGACCACATGAAGACTTTGAGGCCTGATGGATGCTTGCAAGAGAACTCCAGGCAGCTGTGGTGTTTGACACTGTCTGTACTCCTTCCTGTCTACCTTCCATATGCGGATTTATAGTTTGGGGGTTTTTCTTTAATCAGAACATTTCAGGTGGGACACCTGCAACTTGCACAACGTTAGGCATCATTATTCCATCTTCAAATAAAATCACACAGAATCCCACAGTAGAAGCCGTCGTCTTGAGTTTCTTGAGCCACCACCCCTCGCTACAGGGGGAATCACCCATTATCTGCTGCAGCACGTGGTGTTTGCCTGACAAAGGCAACAGAAAAACTGACTCCCTGGCCAGGAGCCATAACAGACACTCTGCAAAGAATCAGCATAGGTGGGAGTTATGATGGGAAAATGCACAAATCTAGCCTTATTGTCCCCAAAGAGACTGCTTCAGCTATGTACAAAAAGCACACAAACTCATAATTTCTATTTTTTTGATAGATAAAGCTTACATATCTCTCAGAATAATCATCCTGCTTGAGGCCAGCCACCACAAGGCACACGCCACAGTGCAATGCTAACAAAGGAGGGGAAAAAAAAAACAAAGCGGTGGCCAAGGACAAGAAGATGGAGTAGAAGCATCTCTTCCCAGACCCACTCCACATCACCCCTGTACCTCAGTAACCATGGGATCACTAGTGAAACTGATGGAGGATGGTCCTGCTTACCACAAAAACAGGATTAGGTAAAATTACCTTGCATGCAGAAGATGGCAGAACTGCTGTAATTTGGGTGTGCTGCCTTGGGTTTCTAAATACCCAGTTAAAGCATACTTTTATTTGAGTTATGCGAAGAGGCCGAAGCCTTGAAGGACACACTGTAAAGCAGGCACGCTGCTGCTGAAATACCAGCTTGAGGCTTTGGCAACCTCCCTTCCCCATATTAGCAGGGCTGGGGGAACCTTCTCAGGCCGCGAGAAGTTCCTGCATCAGCAGCTCCTGACTGACAGCTGGGCTGCACCAGCCTCAGGATCCGTGTCCCCAGGGCCATGAAATCCATGGCTGATGACTAATTCATTACTCGAATTTGTGCTTAGGCAAGTCCAAGCCCAGATCACACACACACCTCCCAGTGCTGAATTCCTCCCCAGCCGGAAGGCGAGCGGGCTCCATTAGCATGAGCGTGCACCAACCAGCTCCATCAGCTGGGAACAAAGGTGGAACTCAACCCGCAGGAGCTGGCTGCAAGCAGGAGGAACTGAAAGGGAAATCAGTACAGATCAATTCTGACTGAGCTGCAGCCGGATTTCTAAAACTGGAGACACTCAGCGTCTCTGGAGCCTTTGGGACTCCAGCTCAACCCTTACTGAATGCCGACAGCAGCAAACAGAACTTCCACCTTCAGTGGTCGGGAGCTCCAGGGCCAAAGGCAGCAGGCTGGGGAAAAACAGGGCCACACGTGGCCACAACGCAGACCCCAAAGCATCCTGGCAAGGTCTGCTTACAGAATGGCTCAGACGCAGACAGCTACACACAGGCAGAGGGATGCGGGACCCCTCGCCATCCCTCCTGCTGCTTCACGCCTTCTGGGGCTTCACCAAGGTGACATCTGCTGAAGAGAAGGGTATGAAAGCTGTGGCAAGCTCCCTGCTGCTAATGCATTGCTCAAACTCACACCTGATACGGGGTATTTTTGCGCTCACCAGAAAGAGCAGTTGTCCTGCAACCACGATTATTACAACAGATGCATCTGATCAGGTGTGGCAAATGCTTCAAGCTTGGTATCCTGCTTTGCTTTCTTCCTCTGACTGCTTGACAAGGAGATTGTGTTCTGGATCCATATTATAGCAACCTAACCTCTGAAACATGAAGTTTTAATAAACATATCTTACAGAGCTATGCTATAAGTGAATGTTGCACGTTAAGAGCATGCAGCATCTGAAAGCCAGAGACGAAGGCTCTATAAAGAGGGCTATCATTTGTGAGCACCGACCGCTAACCCAGCTCAGCCAAAAGATACTCCTTCTTTATCCTCCCTGGGAAGGTCTCCTTTCTCCTCCCCGGGAAGTCTTCTTGTCTCTAGGCAACTCCATTAATTACAGCCTCTTAAAGGCTTTAAAAGGACACATAGCCTCCAAGAAACATTTCCCTGCACCTGTGCTCATCAAGGTCAGTGCAGAACGAAGCCCTGACCCAGCTGCTAACAGAGAAATGCATTACCCTGTGACTGGGTGGGGGGAAATAAAACCTTTGTCTTGGATTGCCATGGAGTTCAAGGAACATCCGGCACGCAGAAAGGCTCCAAGAAAGGCAGAATGCCATATGGGGCTCTCAGATTGGTAACTTCCTTGCCTTTTCACTGCTACCACTGATGATGGAAGACAAAGTCATGCCAAAACAGTACTGGCCCCATCCCTTTCAGCTACTTACAGAATTTGCTTTATAGGTGTATCAGCCAATCCTGCTCATTATTACCCCACTCAGCTGCCTTGCCGGTGAGTCACTGCTTACAGCTGTGCTCACAGAAAGCAGCCATTCAGAAGCACACCTGGGCTCTGCATGGGGACACAGATGGGCAGCGGTGGCACCAGGACAGCCATCCTGGCCACACATCAGGGCACGCCTGCAGCCATGGGAAAAGGCAGGTCCTGAGGTCACAGCTCATTCACTCGGCTTGCCAGAGAGCTCCAGGTTCCCTCACCCCACACACACCTTGGGAATGTTTATAAAGGCACACTAATCACATTGGCAGTGTTTATAGAAGCACGCTAATCAACAGTGGGAGCAATAAGACCAAGATTACAGACACAGTCTGGAAACCAAATTCACCTCTTGTTGCTATTAAAACTGGCATTTCAGCGCGTGTAGAATTCTCACCCCTCCAAAATGCATGCCTGAAGCTATATAGCACATGCAAAATAAATTGCATTTCTATCGCTATGTTATGGCATGCAATTTTCCTCTTCCCAATCACACCGGCTGCCTCTCCTGTTAAGTCAAATAGCCTGTCAGCTTCTCATCAGGAAGTAGAAATTGCTTTTCCATCTCCTAGGAGATAAACAAGGCTCTCTCCTCTGCAGCAAGGGCAGCGCACAGCCCGGGGCTGGAGCTGCAGGATGGGCTGTGCTGCTCCTCACACAGCACCCACCATGCATGCCAGCAGATTGGTGCATTCTCAGTGTTCTCTGCAGCTTTTGGCTGAACGTACACAGCTCTGGCTCACTGCTGCCTTACAGCTACGGACCTCCAGGCATTCTTCAGCCCAGGTAACAAAGCAGAGGAGCTGTGCTGGCAGCCCCTGCTCTCCTACATGGCATCACAGAGATGCTGAAGCTCCCGGCAGGCCCTGACCATCGTTCTGAAGCATCTTACAAGTGATTGTGATGCAGAAGAATGAGATTTCCTTCTAGGGAGAGCCTGCTCACAGCATGCATTTTTAAAGAGGCAGAAACTCATCGAGTTTAATTCACACGGCATTATTCACCAAATAGCCACAGCCTCATCCCAAAGCCTAATCGCCTATTTTGAATGCAGTGGCTACAAACCCCGAGGCTGCCTCCTACACACACTGTAAATCTTGCTGTTACTCCTCCTGCTGCAGCCTTTTCCAAAGCCTAACAATAAATTCTGACCTCCTATACACACACACATGGTGTTTCTCTAGGTTACACCCAAAGCACTGTTTGATGTTCTGCTGCACTGCGAGCACGGCTGGCTGGCTGTCCATCTTCCAGCTTTGTGAACTCCTTTTCTATTTCCCAGCCCTCACGTTTTAACCACCAACATGAAACCTACTACCTACCAGTTAAATTGACACACTGGCCTTTTTATATTGTCAGAAAGCAAGAGCAGGAAGGCAGGGAAAAAAAGCATTTCTGATGTTGCTGTCACCCCACACCATTAAGGAGGGATCTACAGCCCTTGTGCTGCCAGCCTGATAAGCAGTTTGCAAAAGAAACCTGCCTGCAGGTGCAGCCCTCGGAGCTGGTGTGCAGTGCCCAACCCAGCCTTCCTGCTGCCTCCCAAGCTGTGCACAGCCCTTTCATTAGTTTCATTGTTTCCCAGCTGTGGAAACAAGTACCTGGGGGCAAGAACCTGAGCGCACCAGTTCAGCCAAGGCAGATCTGCATGTGCTCCTGCACCACAGCCGGAGTGCTCTGTGCTCTGGCACTGCCAGCCTGCTTTGAAGTAAATTTGTATCACCGAGCAGGGCATGCTGAAAACGTTCCAATCTCACACCTCTGTTCTCATCTGGAGCAAGCAAAGAGGTGAATTTGCACAGCACAAGCACCAGCACTGCTGCTAAGCTTTTCCCCTGTCAATCAAGCTGTAATGAAAGTCACCTATTAATTTTGGTTTTGAGTTCAATCTTGAAGCATTCCTACTCCCCACTCGGTCTAATCCTTGTTCCAGCCTACCACTGGAATGCAGATGGGGGTTAAGTGGAATAAGTCATCAGAATAGGATACTGCAGAACGCTTTTGAGCCATTTAATGTGACAACAACAAGATCTGTTTACACAAGTCTTAAAGGGAGGTTAAATTTCAATATCTGAAAGACAAATATTCTAGGCAATAATGTTCAGAGTAGACCCTGTCCATTGGAGCGCATAATCAGGATGAATAATTCACAGCCAGACTTCCATCTCCGCTATGGCTGCAAAGAGGTGAACCCTGAGGAGCTCAGGGAGATGCCAGCACATCTGGTCAGTGCAGTGCTCACTGCAGGGGAGTTGCACTGGATGGCCCTCGGAGGACCCTTCCAGCCCTAAGGATTCTATGATCACCAGTAGAGCAGGTAAACGTGCTGGTAGGTGACCCCACAACTTACATGCAAGATCATCCTCTCAGCAAACTTTTCTCCCTAAAATAGCAGCAGCAGCACCATTTGCACAGCTTATGAGTCATTTTGAAGCCAGCTTTGTTTACCCACGTGCCAACCATAAGCAGGAGATTCCTTAACACGAGCCCAGAGACAGCCAACAGAGACAGACCTCCCTTTATTTTACAGCCCAACTACTAGCTGAAGATTAGCTCCAGTCTACATGTAAGGCAAATCAAAGCCCAGCTGAACACGGCTACAGCGCCTGGCATCACCTACATCAAATGGTTTTTAGTTAAACCAGCCTAAAATGAGACTTATACCAGCCTCACCCTGGGAAGATGGGGCTTACAGCACCCTCCTGGTGTTCCTGTGCTAAGTTCAAAGCCACACAGGCATTTCAGAGAGCTGGGAATGAGCAAAACAGATTAACAGCAGAGGAAACTAAAAAAAAACAAAAACAAAACAGGAGTGAAATAACACACTGGAAACAAACTTCAATTAAAAAAGAAACCAGCACACGCTCACATAGCACTGAACTAGCAAACAGTGCAGGAATTAGCACAGCTGCTCTCTTCTTAGAGGCAGTTTGGGCAAAACAGTGACAAATCTGAGCAGTTCCAAAAAGTTTGCGTCGCTTTGTTCTCTGCAACACAGAGGGAGAGATTTGCTCTCCAAATAACAAGATGCTTTTTGTAGCTAGCACAACATTAAGTCATTACTTCCCTTTTTGATGAGCATCAAAGAAGGCAGAAACAGAAGCTTACGTTCTTTTAACATTCAAAAGAACAACATTAATATTATATTATAACATTTTATTCTTCACTTTCCCTTCCTGTCCTAAGGATGTTTACATGTAAACATTACAGCACATACAGAACATCACTATATCACAATGAGCATAGGAAAAAAAAAAGAAGTCAAAATGCAGAATACCACTCAGGAGCTTTCCGTCCAGCTTCTCATGGTGCCTTCCTTACACCTTCCCAAAACAATACTGAGGAACTAAAACGCAAAGGATCTGCAGCCCCATCCATTTTAAGACAAACCTTAAGTCACACACTGGTGGTAAGACAAAGGAAACACATTTTCTCAACAAAACCGGCCAATTATCTCTAAAGACAAGTTAATAAAGATCATCTGTGCAGCCTATACAAAACACTGTGGTTCCTCTAAGACAGAAAACTGCTTCTTGGGAGAGAAAACTGTTGTCTGGGAGAAAGATCCTCCAGGCCTGTGGGGGTTTTAAAGCAATTTTTGCATCTTTAAAAAGCAGGACTTGCCTCTTTTGCCAGCATCTTGCTTCCAAGCTTGATTCCATTCCCCAAAAGCAGCCCATCAATTTTAGGCGCTGCCAGGAGCATAGCCACTCACCTATAGAAATGCACTTCTAGGACCCACTGTTTGGAGAAGAGTGTGTGAGTTGTTAATGAACTAGCATTAATGATGGCTGGCATTACTGACACCAGCCAACAGACTGCACTAGAAGCAGCAGTTCTGCTCTGCACACACACAAGGAAGAATCTAAGAGCTGCACTCAGAGAGATCAGTGACACTAACACTGCTCTGCAATCAAACTGCTAGAAGCACAGAGTTTGAAATCCACAGAAAGGGACCAAAGAAAGATCAAGGCAAAAATATTCAGTTCCTCAAACTAAAGGAGGGAGAAAGATATAGGGTTCTATTGAGAACTTTTGCACACAACACATAAGACTACTCAAAATGCAGCGAGCTTAAAAGCAGATGCTGTGCTAAAACAACCTACCTAGAGAATGCAGTGGCAATAAACAAACGAAAACAAGAAAATATACTCATATCAGCATCCAAGAGGTGGCACAGCACTCAGGGAGCACCCAGGACAAAAGGATGAGAACCTCACATCCCTGCTCACCAACCGGTGACTCTCCAGCACAGCTATCTCCCAGGGCTGCCATGGGAAAACAAGAGGCTATTCTCCAGTGATGAAGTAGTACTTCCACCAGTGAATGTCCTTATAAGCGAGAGGAATCCAGCTGCTGAAGTCTCAAGCTATACAAAGCCATTTACTGTGCTGATGACAGAGGACAAAGAGTTCCAACAATCCCAAATAGCACGCAGGCTGCGGGAGGCCGAGCGTTCGCCCATCAGTGTATTGACTTGACCAATTTAGGAGGACTGAGGACAGAAAAATAACACTACTGCACATCCAGCATCCAATGCCAAGAAAAACACAATTCTCAGTGACCACGTGCTTACCTTCTATAGAAGGGGCCTGGTCCACGGCTGCATACAGCATCTCTTTCAAAGCCTGGAGGAGCAGAACAAAGAATGCACTCAGAATCAAATAAAAATTACGTTTTGATATGCTTGTTTGAAAACAAAAGCAATTAAAGTCCTTTTATCCCTCCAGACTGACACACAAAGCTACGGGACGTGTTGGTAATGCTATTACACATATTTCTGCTAGCAAAAGAAACACATGTTCTCATTTATTGACCCCTTCATCTAAAGCTTGTTATATTACTAATCTGCTATTGTTATTCCAACCATATTTTAAAACATATTCTTTCAGAAAAAGGTTTCCAGGTCGGTAGGATGCTCGAGGTTTGTTAGAAAACCTGTGGCGTGACATAGAAAGGAGCTTGTCAAGGCAAACAGAGATAAAGAAGCCTCAGGGATCTATCACTGTTACACAATAGTACAGGAACACACACATATTCTAAAAGCTGAAGACAGGGTGACGGACCAGATTAGGAAACATGAGTGATTGCCTTCTCCCAAGGGGGGATCTCAAGGGTAACACAGCATCAAACAACCTGAGATGGGTTTGGAGACTGATGGAGTAACCTGAACCAGTCTGGGAACTAGAAGTAAAGGGGCACGAACGCGAGCAGGCTTTGCACACACATCTGCTGTGAGAATTACAGCTCATCTGCTGCCTTGTGAACCTACAGAAATCCAATGCACACGAGTCACTGGGGTCCTCGAGGCCTGCTGCCCATCACCCAACACATCCCACAGCCCCACACTCCACGCTCTGCCCCTTCCTGCCCTGGGTCAGCACAGCCTGAACAACCACCACCCTGATGCCCTCACAGGGAAAACCACAAGCTCAGCAAGGAGCAGCTCAGCGCTGTTGTAATGCACTGCTAAGCAAACAGAAGGTCTAAAGGACACGTCTGTTTATCGCAAGGTGTCACAGGCGGCCAGCAAACAGGCAGCTCAGGCATCTCCCAAAGCTCTCGTTCCAGAGGTCTCAACAAAGGTCACTTGCAGAATTGTTTTCCCAGCTAAGCCACTGCTGCATGATCCCCATCCCAGTGACACAACCCATTCCTACATTCTGGCTGACCATGGCCGCTCTGTCCCCTTCCTCCCATGACTCACCAGCTGGCAGCACGTGATCCTGTGCCATGCATCAAGTGGTCAAAAGAAAAAGCCACCAATGCAGAACGCCTTCCCCTTTCTCATCCTGCCAATCACCCGCGCCTACCTGTACATTTTTCATGGGGGAAACCAGACTTTAGAACTTCTCAACATGCTGCCACTGTCCAAAGACTGAAGCAGGCAGCGCCCAAGGTCCCCTTTGGAGAGGAGGGAAGTCAAATAGATGGGAAAACATGAAAGAAAAAAGACAGCATGCCAATTTAAGAGTTCAATAAAGAGCTTTCTGCTCTCGGATAAACAAATTCAGGACAGAGAAACCAGCAGAGAATTGCCATCTGCCAAGTGTAAAACCAGGCCTCCATCACACTGGCACATGAGAGCAGGCTGAGCCACACTCCCCTCCTTCTGCAGGAGCTTCAGAGACACACACAACAGCAAATCCACATTGCAATTAGTGGACAAACACGCCAACAACTTCACTCAGCCACAAAGGCATGTTTGTAGGAAAAAGCATCCTCTGAGATTCATCTGTGAGTCACTTTAATTTGTCCAGTTTTGTCTGCTTGAAAAAGAGAATGCTGTTGGCTGACACGGAAAGACAGGATTTTGTTTGCTCTCCTATTTTATTTTTGCTCCATGGGAAGCAAAGGGGCAGTTCACAGCACAAGGAGTGATGGCAAGCTGGGCTCCCAGACCAGCCAGCAGTTAGAACATAGCATGGAACATCATGCTTTGTGCCGTTCCACTCCTTCCAACTCGAGCCGTTCTACCATTTGTGCAATCTTTTCCTTCTGATTTCCCATTCTAGAGGCAGACTGAGGCAATCAGGGGTTTGTAAAACTCAGTGCTTGCATTCACTCAGACACGGCCAACATCTTTGCCAAAAGCTGAATGAAACAGAACAGCATACATCATCGGTCTGCCTTTTCACATGCCCATTGCTTGCTCTTAATAAGCACACGGACAACAATGGCCACTGCTGCGCTCTTGCTGAAAGATAATCTAAGCTATAGGTATTGAAGTACATCTTTTTCCCCATTTAATGAAAGCCAACAGGCTTTTCCCTGTCTAAGCTCTTCCCCAGACCACGCACCCGCCCTCAACGATCACAGCACAGGTAACTGCTGGAGGGGAAGGCCACGTTACTGACAATAACTTTGCAGGCTGTAAATGATGAAAGACCACCCGACAGCAAAATGTTGTTTTTAGGTCCTCAAAACACAACGTCTCATTCTTCTCCCTGACGTCACCAGATCACACCCTCATCCTGCTGCCACTACAGCAGGGCAGGGCCGCTCACCGGCGGGGGCTCAGCTTCCCTGGGCTCAGCCACATTGCAACCCGGGGTCAGCAGGTGTTGTGCCAAGGAAATAACCACACCATCGGGATGGGAAATGAGGGCTGCACGGGAGCTCTGTGACACAGAACGAGCTGGAGGCAGTGCCTGTCCCATCTCCCAGCCTTGGTCGTGGTAATCCCTGGAAACGGGGCTCATCTTTTCCCAGCTCGCCCACAAGACCCACGCGAGTGTGTGGGTTAGGTGCAGCATTCCCGCCTTCATTAAGAAGATCTGAGCTGTCAAATTGAAAAGACACGGCAACAACACGACCGCAGCCACGCACGGTGCAAGAAAAACCGCATGCTAGTACTGAAAGCGGTGCTGTGCCTTCCCCTCGGCTGAGCAACGAGGCGGTGTTTGCCGGCACAAAGGAGGGCTGCACGCCTCTGTCTGCACCCACACCACCGCCGGGTCCCGAATAACGAGTGCTGCGATACGCGCGGGCAGCAGGGCTGAGCAACAAAGAGTTTGACAACTTAGGAGCGAAAAGCAGGGCTGGGAGGGCTTATTTTGTACCGCTCAGAAAGGACTCCGAGACAGTTTGTACTCCAACCCGCCTTTATTCAGTAGCCAGGCGGAGAAAGCGAGACGGAGACAGTAACGGTACCGCGGTTCAGACGTCAGGAGATCAATGCGAGCTGCGCGCACCGCAAGAGCCGCGGCCCGGGGAGGGAAGCCGGCCTCAGCGCCGAGCGGAGCGCGGGCTCGGCGGCTCAGCCCGCAGCTGCGGGACAGCGCTCCGCTCCGCTCCGCCCCGCAGGGCACGGCTCCGCCGCCAGCCCCGGGAAGGTCGCCGGGCTCACCTCGTACTGGATGTACTGCTTCCGCCATTCGGGGGTGATGTGCGCCGCGAGGTGCTCGGCGAACTTCATCCTGCCGCCGAGCCGCTCCTAGCGGCGCCTGCCTGCTAACGGGCCGCCGCCGGTACTGCGGGGCGGGGGGGGGCCTCCGCCGCCGCACATGGGCCCCCGCCCGCCCGGCCCCGCCGATCCTCGGCCCGCCTCGGGGCCTCCTCAGCGCCGCCCCGCAGCCGCCGCCGCCGCCGCCTCTTCGGCCGCCGCCATCTTCCCCGGCCCGCCGCCGCCTCCCGCCGTCAGCCGCCCGCCAGCCAACCGGCCGCCGGCAGCGCCGCGTCGCCACGGCAACATTCGCCACCGCCCACCGCCGCCGGGGGGCGTGGCCTCGGGAATGGGGGCGTGGCCTAAAGACAGGGCGTGGTTTCAGGCGGGCGTGGCTTAAAGATAGGGGCGTGGCCCCAATGGGGCAATGGGTGTCCCGCAGCTCTTCGGGCGTGGTGAGCATCGGCGCACGGTGCTGCGTTATCGCTGCTGGGCTCGGCAGAGCAATGAGGTCGTTAGGAGCCCAGAAATGACCTGCCTTGCTTCTCTAATAACCTGCATTTTACTGAAAACCTCACGTCCTGGTGTCTTGTTCCTCCCTCCTGGTGTGTTTCCTGATCCCAGCCGTGTCCTTAGCACATTACATTCGGTGAGCCCAGCCCAGCCCATGATGTGTCAGTCCACCCCAACTGCAACGTGCAGGACAAAAGGGCTGCAGGACTGCAAGCATTAGGTCCGTGCACTCAAACCATTTGCCCCACAGAGTCTCCTGACATAGTGCCCAGCAGTGTGCTTGGAACACCTCGCTGTTATTGCAGCTGGGTGCTGGGAGAAGGCACGAGAATGAGCATTATCTGCTTCCTTAACTGGAGCAGCAAGAAGTCTGCAGTAGGCTTCCTGCCAGCACAGTCTGGCACTTGCTTTCTTGGGAGTGTATAGAATCATTTATAAATAGCACGTTTTTCTTTAAAAAATATATATAAATTATGCTGGGGGATTGCTGGGGAAGAGCCTTCAGAGGAAAAGTGCAAGAAAAAAACCTTTAATAGGGAAAACCCTGAGCAGCAGCTGCTGAGCTCTTATCTATCCCCCTCGTGGCTGGGGTCAGCACACAGCAGAGGGGCTTGGGGCTGGCTCCAGGCCTGCTGGCTCTTGCTGTGAGCTCTCTTGATCTTCTGTTGATATCTTGAAAAAAAAAAACAACTAAATGAGGGATGTGCTCGCTCTCCTTCAGATCCCCATTTGGGTTGCACAGTACGAGAACACTGACATCAACTACCAGATACCGAGCTTCTGGAGTGTGTTTGAAGAAGGGCATGGAGCCGTGCGGGGTGTGGGGCACGGTGTGATGGGGAGCGGCTGAGGGGATGGTATGGGGCAGTGTGGAGGAGCTCAGGGGAGACCTCGCTGCTCTACAGCTCCTAAAAGGAGGTTGTGCTGAGACGGGTCAGCCTCTGCTCCCAGGTAACAGCGATAGGAAGGGAGGGAGCAACCCCTAGGAGGCTGCGCAGCCTGGGCCCACAGCCGGCCCGCCACTGCCTCCCAGCGGCCATTCCCTACCGGATGAGAGTAGGACCGCGCGTACCCCGGAACTCTCGGGCGCAGCGCGCGTTTCCCGCCGGGCGGCGCGAAACCGTACCGAGGCGCGCAGGGGGACGGCTGTGCGCGCGGACCGGCGCCATGGCGTCGCCCCCGCTGGCGGCCGGGAGCGGCGGCGAGGGGAGCTCGGGCTCGGCGGGGCCGGATCCGTCCGATCGGCAGCTGTCCACCTTGTTCGAGCAGGCGGCCGAACGGCTGCCCGCCCTGCTGCCCAGCGCCAGCAAGGAACAGCTGCTGTACCTGTACGCTCGCTACAAGCAGGTGAGGCGCGGGGCCTTGCGACTGGGCCGAGGGAGAGGCCTGGTGCCTACGGGGGGGAGGGGATGGGAGGAAAAGGGGGAAGGGCCGGGAGGCTGAGCCGGTTTGTTTCTGCCACGTGCTTGGGTCACTTGTGGAGCATTCCCAGCCCGCAGGGACCCCAAAGCTCCCCCACCTGGTTCCTGCCGTGGGTTGGCTGCCCCCCAGCAGTTCGGGCTGCCCAGGGCCCATCCACGGCATGGGGCACCTGAGGGACGGGGCACACACTGCTCTGGGTGGCACTGCCGGCTCCTCAGTTTGCATTGACTCAGTTTGCAAAGCGACTGTGGAACTGGACTCTGTCTGTTTTGCTCAGCAGGAGGTGCCCGAGGCTATTGGATGGGGCTCTGGGCAGCTTGATCCAGTGGCTGGCAGCCCTGCCCACGGCAGGGTTTGGGGTTTGATGAGCTTTGAGGTTTCTTCCAACCCAAACCATTCTATGATTCTGCAGACAATCCAAGTTACATTTTTCTTCCATCTGGAATACCCTTGCCTGGCCTGCTGCTACTCAAAAGCATTTCCATCTTTTTGATGCAGTATTGAATTATCCCCTGAGCTGGTGGCTCCTTAGCTGTAGTTTGTGGGCCATTAATTGTCTCAGACCAGGCTGATCACGTGGGAGCTTTGTCTTCAGATCTTCTGGTGCTTCAGCAGGTCTCTGGCTCTTTATTCTTTGTAAGAGAAAGGAAAGGGTGGGGAAAGTGCCAGGAGAACTTCTAGGAACTAAGGCCTTGCATAGAAGGAGATGAAAAGAAATAGGGTTGTCTCTGCTACAGCTTACCTGGATTCTCAGATTTGTTTCAAATAACCTCTTATTTCTCACCGCCTACAAGTGCTTCGGAGCTGTCCTCTATGGCAGATGGGAGGCATTACTTAGCCCTCAGCCCGTGGCTGTCAGCAGACTCCAGAGGGGTTTCCTAGTGCTTTATAAGAGCTATAGTTACTGAAATCAGAAGCTGTTTCACAAGTTGTAATACCAGTTAAGAAAAGGCAGCAACTACTGCAGTCAGCACAGGTCTCCAGTCCCCTCCAGGTGAGGAACCAGAGATCTTCCATCTCCTCTTGTCCCAGACTGCACAAACAGTGTCTGTGTGCCCCCTGCTTTGGGTCTCCATGCCTTTGGCTGTCCAGGAAGGCTGTAACACAGTGCTGGAGCAGGCAGTGCTGGCAGGGAAGAGGAGGAGTTTGCTAGCACAGTTACCTCAGGGATAGGCTCTGCTTGCTTGGAGTTCTGCAGCATTTTGTGCTTTAAATCAAAACGATGGTGCTTAGTGCAAGTTTTCTCTATTTAATTATAGCAGCCGTATCAGTATGCATAATGGGCTGCTAATATATTACTCCAGTGGACAGTAGTATTGCTAGCACACAAAAGGTGCTGACTCAGATCTGTCCGCTGCCCTTGATTTGGCATCCTTGTCTTTCCTCAGTTTAGTATTTTGTGTCACTGAGGGCTTTGATTTAAGACACAGCACCATCATAAAAGGGGTGACAGTAACAGCTGAGCTCTCTCTTAAGATACTGTATATTATTTATTTCAAACTGTTTGGGTATATAACTGTTTTCCTGGAATTTTATTACCTTTTATTGGAGGCCATTTCAGGATTTTATTACTTTTCTCTCTGATTTTGTTTATGTGTCAGAGACTCGAAAATGAGGGAATTGCTTAGTTGTCATCTCCAGTGAGCTTTTCAGCTGATGGTGCTGAGTTTATGGCTCTGCCTCAGTGCAGGAGGAAGATCAGAGTGGATGGCAGGGCTCTGGGCTGGAGTGCTGCTTCTCCTCTTGCTTTCCACGAGGCTCTGGGCAAATCACTTGTGCAATCCATGCCTTGAGTCTGTAGTGGCAAGGTGAGGATGGAACTGAACCAGAGTTAGCAGCGTGACTGTGAGCAAAGCAGGGACCTGCTGCCCTCAGTCCGCAGGTTAGCATCCTTGTGTGATATTTCCTTAGATTCCCTTATGGCCCATTGACAACCGGTTTAACAGAGCACAGCTCTGAGCATCTGTCTATGCAGGCACTCTTCTGAGTGCTGTCACCTCCAGCCATCAGGTGAAGGCTTCTCCCAGAGCTTCTGAATTGCCACGCTGGCCACAAATGCAGGCAGTTCCCATTCAGAGCTGCTTCTCAGTGGTTTAGGAGCAGAGCCTGCCGTCAGCTGCACAGAGAAGCAATGCTAGGAAAGCACTTAATACATTCTGGCTGCACACTGCTTTTCATGCAGCTGATGAACTGTAAACGAGGAGAGCTAAGCACCAAGTGACCAGTCAGCACCTGGAGACCATCAGTAATTATTTTCTGGATCCAGAACAAGGAACTCTGCCCTCAAATACTAACACAGGTTCTTATCTTTCTGCTAGCTGGGGAGAAAAAAACAGCTTTTGAGGCTTTCCTCTGAAAGCAACAGGACCGAGTCCTACACCACGCTTTTTTTTTTTCCAGTTTTTATGTTGATGTTTAGGTAAAAATCACCATCCTCAGCATCCAGGCTCCTCCAATGCTGAATTCCCATTTGGTTTCTGACGCATTATGGAGTCCTGCAGCAAAGCGAGGGAAGCCAAGAGTGTTATTTTCTTCTCTCCAACAAAACCACTGCAACCCTTTTTAATATATCTCAAAATAGCAAGCAGGGCACAGGAGCACTTTATTTATTTATTTATTTATTTTTTACTCCTTTGATGGATGAAATTTAACTACTGTTCCCTGATTTGTATTACTATTGATGCTACTAACAATCTTTCCAGGGCTGGAATAGCCTTTGAATGCCAAATCTAGAGAGAAGAAACTGCCCTCTTGTTTTGATGATGGCAGCAAACAATTAAAAAAGATGGGATTTTTTTTTTGTCTGACTTGGCCTGCTTGCACACCAAATCAAAGAACTGCCAGGCAGGCACTTTCTGCTCACATGATGAGCTTGCATTTTATTTCTGTGTTTTGTTGTATAAAACAAATGGTCCAGACCGTATCTGAGCACAGGAGAAAACATTGACAGTACAAATGAATGGTGATTGATTTACAGGGCTTAACTGCTGCTTGTCCTTTCCCTTCTTCCTCCATGGAATGCAGTGCACTGTTTTACAGGCCAGCTGGGATCCTAATCTGGATGGACTGCTCGCTCACAGGCAGTCAGATGCACGGAAAATTAATTTCAGTCACAGTCTCTCACACTTTAAATGAAAACATAGTGTAACTAATAAATATCTCTCAGTGTAGGCACGCTCTCTTTAAAGCCTGATTAATGATTCTCTCCTCAGCAGAAAATCCCCACCCTGCTAAGGTGAGGTTGATTTAAGCACTTCACCTGCCTGAGCACTGGGGCATATTTCATTTCTAAATGAGAAGGGTGAAGGCAGTTGGGTTTTGCTTGGCTCACAGATTGCTCTGCCAGCAGTCCCTGCCCTCTTCCAGACCAGAGCATCACAGAATGGCATTGCTTGGAAGGGACCTCAAAGATATTGAGCTGCACCCCATGCTGACAAAAATAGCTTTGTGCTTGTCATGTTGGGATGCCTTTCTATGGAAAGCTGGCCACAGAAGTCCTGCTGGCAACAAGACCATTTCACACTGAATAAAAGATTTCTTGTCCATCTGCATTAGTTTGGGTGCCATGTCTGTTCTGGTGTTTTTAAACAAGAGTTGAGCCGCAAAAGCTGTGTACAAGATCACACTGTGTCCTGCAGCAATGCCTATCTGCTAACCCTGCCTTGGTACTGCCACTGATGGCTTCCTTCCATCACACTGCTTCATCTCAGGCACTTCTGCTCGGGCCTCAGCTCACTGGCAGTTGGTGCTTCCCATGCAGCTGGATGGATGCCTCTCAGACCATTCAGGAGTTCCATTTGATTTGTTCTAACATAAAGAATTTTTATTTTTTAGGTGAAATTTGGGACCTGTAACACTCCAAAGCCAAGCTTCTTTGATTTTGAGGGGAAGCAGAAATGGTAAGAGGAAATCATCGTAATTCCTAGAGACTTCTGGTTCTGCTCTTCCCTTCAGAAGCCAACGGTGGTTCAGCTTCATGCAGAAATTAATTGCTGCGTAGGAAACTTCATTCTGAGCAGATTAAGCTCTAACTTCATTTTAAAACTCCCCTTTTGTTAAGGCTCTGTGTTGTGTTACAGACCTCACTTTGAGGATGTCAAATCTAAGAGCCTGCCACTGAATGGCTTTTGCTTAATATAGGAGTGTCTTCACGAAAACATAGCTTTTCCTGAACAAGAAGAGGGATACTGGTCTTACTGGTATTGCAGGCCTGCAATGCAACAGACATGGTCAAGTCAGAATTTGCAACCTGAACAGCTTACAGCTAACTCTGCCTCATGTGGTCGTGAAAACCCAGCCTGTCTTTACTTTCTACATCCAGAATTGGCCTGCATACCATGAGAATCACAGAATGACCAGGGTTGGAAAGGACCTCAAGGATCACAAATCCCCTGCCACATGCAGGGCCACCAACCTCCACATTTCATACTAGACCAGGCTGCCCAGGGTCCCATCTAACCTGGCCTTGAATACCTCCAGGGACGGGGCATCCACAGCCTCTCTGGGCAGCTGTTCCAGCACCTCACCACTCTCACAGCAAACAACTTCCCCCTGACATCCAACCTAAATCTCCTCTCCCTCAACTTCAAACCATTTCCCCTTGTCCTCTACCCTTTCAACATGTTGACTCCCCTCCTGTTTGTAGGCTCCCTTTAAGTACTGAAAGGCTGCAGTGAGGTCACCCTGCAGCCTTTTCTCCAGGGTGAACATTGTAGAAACAGCCAAGATAGCTGAATCTATGTTAGAACACAAAACATGTTCCAACCTAGATCTAGACCCCCTGAAAGATGCTTTCCCAGCAAAGTGCTGCACCTGCACTAGCTGTTCATGGCTTCACTGAGAAGTTGACCACTTCAAACTGAATGGGAGATGGCTTTACAACCCTTGAAAACATGTAGATGGATCTGCTTGGTTTGTTCACTGATGACACCATAAGAACACGCTGTGCTGTCTCAGGGAGGCTCACTGATACATTGCTCTCTGCCCTAGGGAAGCTTGGAAAGCCCTGGGAGACACCAGTCCTCATCAGGCTATGCAGGAGTACATTGCTACAGTGAAAAAACTGGACCCCAACTGGAATCCACAGGTAGGAAGTGCTGTTCAGAAAACAAACCAGCATTTATGCCCTTCAGAAGCCAACGGTGGTTCAGCTTCATGCAGAACTTAATTGCTGCATAGGAAACTTCATTCTGAGCAGATTAAGCTCTAACTTCATTTTAAAACCCCCCTTTTGTTAAGGCCGAAGCATGAAGAACCATCTTTTTCATTTGTAATTATCTTCATTACAGTGAGCACATGTGCAGGGTTGATTTGGCTATAGTGATCTAATTTCTTCTGCTTTTATCGGTTCATGCTGTATTTAGCATGTAAAGATACTTCTTACCCTTTTCAACTACTATTTAAATGTTGATCAATAGAAAGTAATCTCCATAAAAGTGACATGAACTGAATGATCAATTCTGAAAATGTTTCCTTTTTGTTTTGATACAGCAAATTACCGAATCTGATTATGATTAGGTACTCCAACAAGCATATTTTTGAGTCCTGTATGCGTTTGTTAAAGGGAGATTGTACTGTTATTTTAATTAGTCTGCCTTTCATCTGCCAGGTTTATTACTTGATTGAGCATTTAAGGATATCTCCCTGTTTATAGACTGATTTCCATACAATTTTTTTTTTTGTTTTAAGAGGATTGCTCTTTAGAAAAATATTGCTTTTAACTGGAGATAGAAGGAAGATGTTTCACTAATAGCAAAATGCTGACAGCATGGTAATTTCTTTTCACAGTAGGAAATTGATTCTCTTTTTGTCCTGCACTCTGGAAGCAGGATCTTGTGTGAGCACCAGCCTATGAATCAAGGTCTTGATTCTCTCTTATATTCTGGTGCTGTTCTGTACTCATAAGAGTGATTGCTGCTTCTTTGCCAGTTCTTGTTCCATGGGTTTGATCCTGCTTTTGCAGCATAGAGGTAATTTAGAGACAACCAGGCAGAACTGGGGGTTCATTAAGAGTGCTGTGACAGTTTCTGCTTTGGGTATGCTTCCCCTCCTTGCTTCAGAGGGCTACTCTTTTTCATAGGTATCCCTTTGGGTTACAAAGCTCTCTGCTAGGAGAACTGGAATAACCTGGTGGTCTTCAAATCCTTTTTAAGAACTCATCCAGTAAACAAGGGGCTGTCTGCAGTGATGCTCCTCCCTTCAAGAGGGGAATGAATGGAGGTGAGAGCTCTTCTGTCACATACCCCTATGCACAGGACTCAGCAGAATCCATGCAGTGGAGAGTAATGCTATTGCACAGGAATTTGCTCACTGGTGCGTGGCTCCATCCTCCTGTGGTTTTAAATAGTTGATGCAGGAAGTTTGCAGGAGAAAAGAGCAGTGCTAGGGCTTGAGCAGAAGCTTCTCTGCTAATGGCAGGACTAAGGCTTCCTGATAGTTTTAAGAAGCATTTTTTTCTCTCTTCAAATTCTTGCTGTTGCAGCATTTCAGTACATAAACCTCTCGCTCTCATAATCAGGTGTGTATTTCTTGGCTTCCTGACACCAGTGGTTTTCTTATTCATACAGCTCCAGTGCATGCCACTGTGCCTTCACCACTGTAGTCTTTATTCTGTTTTTCTTACCCCTCACCTGTGACTGAGCTAGAAACCTGTTAAGAGGTCTGAGAGCTTTCCATGGAAGTAGTCTGCTCAGCTGCAGTAAGAGCTAACAGAGGAAGTTAGAAGATCAGAGAATGCAATTTCAGAGTCAGCATTCAAGTACAGGCAACAGTACTTTCTTTAAGATAATTCACCTTTCCTCCCTACTGTATTTGCATTTGAATTCCATTTTTGTACAGCTAAAATCCCATGAGGAGTCTTCTCGTCCTTTGATCTCCCACTGTTTTTTCCTGCCACATCCACATTCAGGATCCACAAGAGGGAGCTCTGTTCTTCCAAATGATGGAGTTGTACACATCAGGGCATGGTGGTAGGATAATAGCTGTTTTACTCTTCCAACTTCAAATTAGATTTATAAGAAAGATCTGTGAGAACATCACAAAGTTCTTCATCGCTATCATTGTCTCCTGTACATGCTCACCTGCTGGGCTCTCTTCAGTTTTTCTTGTGCTCAGTAGATTACAAATAAAATGCTCCCACTACTTGAATAAAACAGTATATAGAGCTTGGTACAAATGCAAAAAGTTGAGTTTCCAAATTACCACGGAACTGTAATGTGGTGGAAAGTACCACAATAACAGTAGGGTGGAAAAGTCTTTGGCTGCAGCAAAAGTGAATGAACCCAAACACAACAGACCCAAAAGTGAAGGAAGAAAGCTGCTTACCTTCAGAAGAGCTCACACATGCATAGATCTCCAACAAGAGGTGCCCTCACCTCCACTGCCAACCCTTAAATGAGGACTGGAAAGGAATGGATCCTGGCTCCACCCCTTCTGGTCACTCAGGTTCATTGCATACACCTGAGCTCCCCAGGTTGGCCCTGCCTTCCCACCAGGTGCTCAATTACTGCTTCAGGCTGTGACTTAGCATTTCTGTTAGAGGATCATAAATAGTAATCAGAGTACAGGGATGCTCCATATCTCATTATATGGTTTACAAATTTCTTGTGTTATTTCAGTCCCCTCTCTCCCCCATTTCCTATATTCCCAAAGGGTATATAATGTCTTAATCTTTTAGCACTAAGTACACAAAATTTAAAACTTGGAAACTTTTCTTAATTTCCACACCCCCCCCCCCTCCCGAACAGATTTATATTTATTGCTGTTCTGCAGCCTTTGGGCTGTCAGTATTTTTCTTAATGAAAAGAGTGGCACTAAATGTACACAGTATTTCTTATGCAGCCTCTATAGATCCACGTCTCTGTTCACTTTTCTTGATCCTTTCCTTGATTCATTCTTTCACATTGACCTTGCAGGTTCTGTATTAGTACATTTTCAGCATCAGACTGTAATTGCTATAATTTAGTAATCTTTCTTTGGTTTTGATGGAAAAAAATGAAGTGAATGCATGCTGATGCAGAAAGAGCATCCCGAATTTGTGTGCAGAGCGCTGAAAATACCACCAATAACCGAAATCCGACTTTCTCCTTTCTCTTCCTACCCAGAGCTTGGAGTACCTGCAGATGATTAGGAGAGGACTGCATGTGGAGATATGGCAGCCACAGCTATATCTTGCTCTGTGAGGCCCAGATGCTGCTTTTCACATCAGTTGCACAGCTGTTGGCTCATCTCCGTGGATGTTTCCAGTGCATTTTAGTTTTGCCTTCACCCTTCCCACTATCAGGCTGTCTGATACATTCATGCCTGGAGTTTTCTTTAACAGCAATAAATAATCAGACTGCATTATTTTCAGCAATTCTCTTTGCTAGAAAAGCTTTAAAATAGCAAATACAGTAAAGTAGGTGAAATCCGTGATCTTTACTTACACAGAGCTGCTATATTTCTCTTGAACTCACAAGTCTAGAACTAGTCATCACAGTTGCCTTTCTGGATGCTTTTGCAGCTAGCTCCCCCACGTTGGCATGGTCTTCTGATGTGCCATGCTGTAGGTTGCTTTGCTCTTTTTCCCAAGAGCAGCTATTCAGAGGCCAGGACTCAACTCTTCCATGCTCGTCTCTATTCTCCTCTCAATGCCATCTACCTTCGTCATCTTCTACCTTTTAGCACATCTTTTGTTTCTTGTTCTTTCTTGTGAGTCATTCCTTTTAGTCTGAAGTTCCAGGCAATGAAAAGGTAATTGCTTGGACCAGCTCAGTGCCATTTACATATTTCAGAGACATCACCTGTCCTTCAAGTCTGTTCGCTCTTCCTCCAAAACAGAATAATTTATGAAGCAGTTCTTTTGTGTTTTCTGTTCCTAAATAGAAACATTTCATGCCGTCAACACATCCGACTGCCTGGGGTACTTCAGAGCTAGATGTGTCCTGCCTGTTCTGCTTCTCAGGCTTTCACCTGTTGTCTTCCTGCTTTCCTGGCAGCAAGTGACACATTGCTTTCAGTGGCTTTTGCTGATGCGTGTGTGTGAGTTTGGCAATGAGCTCTCCCTGGCAGCCACCTGCAGCACTGCCCACACACACCTTGACCCTGCTGTCACTCTGGCTCTGCAGGCCCTGCCCTTGCAGCATTACCTTGCTGTCAGTAGCGGGTTTGGTCATTTGGGGAAATCCACAAACTCTTGCAGCTCTGTACAGTCACTTTGTTCTCACGTTCGTCGCTGTCTTTCCTTTGGGCGCTTTTAGTGCTCGTCAGTTTTGAGGCAAACATTCTTGGTGGCAATATTTCCATTTCCACAAACACCATAATTCTATTCTCTGGCATGTAACTGATGTCACAGCAATCCCATTCGATGTAAAACCCTGGGTTTTCCAAGCTGATGTGGTGGAAAGCTGCACCACACACTGCAGTGAGTGGTTACCGAGCATTTCTTGTAACAAAGGGGTTGCATAGCACAGCTTAAATAATAAAAATAAATAATAGAGAAAGCATCCAGATCTACTCATCAGTTTTAGCCTTTCATTTGCTGATTGCAGTTTTGGCATCTCTTGATTCTAAATATTTCCTTTTGCTATTTCTTACGTTGCACATCTACCAGTTCCAATCCCAACAGCAAGTCCCAGTGCCGATTTCAGCAGGACCCCCTTCTCCTGACAGAGGCTTTGTTGGCTTTAAATGCAAAAATGTGTTGAAGCACTTAATGGTTTTCTGTGTGTATACTGGGGGGGAAAAAAAGGGGTATTTTAACTTGTGCTTGACTAGCAATGTGACTTCACCAATAATGCCCACAGTAAGGTTTGCACTGTGTAATGAGCAAAGATGCATCTCTGGAATCTGAACAGCAGAGACACATCTCTGAGGCAGAGCAGGGAGAGAATGTGGATTCAAAGAAAATAAACATTTGCCAAATGTCTTTTCTAAGCTCTCAGAGGTTTGAAATTCCAGTGCTGACATTTACAGAGAAGAAGGCTGTACTTCAGCTATTGTCCTGTGCTCTGTCTGGGTAGGGAGGACTGATTTCACCGCACTTCGAGCCAAGCAGCAAGTGGGAGTGGGATGGTGGAATGCCTCTTGGTGGTGAGTGAGCACTGGGAGCAGCCAGGAGAGCACCCTGGGTATGAAATAGCTTCATCAAAAGGCAAGCAAACTTCAGAGTGAATGAAATAGCAGTAGGGTCAGTGCGGTAAACTGGGAAGCAGATGGGTTTGTTCAGTGGCTGTTTCCTTATGAGGCACTGCAGAGGGCAACCTCTGATCAGGTGGGCAGCTGCCCCAGCATGGGAGGCTCCTGCCCTCTGTCTTGCTCTTCCTGTTAAGCTGATCCCTGCCACATTTTGATTGTAACAGGCAAGTTAAGGGAAACTGAAACATGAGAATGGGCATTTGCAATACAAGGATACAGTGAAGGCAGGACAATCTGGACTTGCAGCAGAGCTGTGTGTACGTTTTCTGTCGCCTGCACAGTGTTACTGAACTATTTTAACCATCGATTGAAATTGGTGACCCTCTTGTGTTCAAGTAGCACTTCCAGGGCAACTTGGCATTTCTGCAGTGACTCAGTGTGAACTCTGTATCACAATATGTTAACTGGCATTTTGAAAGCCAGACCTCAGTTTTTGTAAGCTTGAGCTCAGCACTCAAATTTGTCCTCTTCTGCCCGGACTGAAAAGCTTTGCTCTTCTGCAGTTTATAGGTTTGATGTGTGGTCAGCTTCTAAGAATTACAAGAGCAAGTGGTAAATCATGTAATGCAGTTTCAGTTCAAAATCTGCAGATTTCCTGGCTGGTACTTCAGGCGGACAATTTCTTTGGGAAACTAAGAAATGCATTAGAAAAAACAGTGTTCTGAAAACAAAATGAGTGCACCCATCATGTTTTCCTGTTTTGTCTATCAGCCAAACAGATGTCTCCCCTGATAATCTGCCCAAGCAGCCACTGTTTGTGGCTGAGGAAGAGAGGCAGGGCATGTGGGCAGGATTACAAGGGGGATGGGAAGAGCGGGGAGTAGAGGACCTGTGTGGGGCTGTGCCTGCCACCAGCATTCAGACGCCTGCTGTGCCGTTTGGGTTAATGCCTCAATTTATGGCTTGTCCTACTGCGAGGTCAGAAACTGTGAAAATAGTGAATGTGTTTCTTTGTAGCATGGAAGTCATTTAACAGCATCATGTGAAGTGGGGGCTATGTAGCACGGTAGTCCTTAAGGCTGGCAGCATGGAGTGCAGCACTGCCAGCATCCCTGCTTCTCTCCATTGGGGGTACTTTGGGGTTTGTTCAGATCATAGAATCATAGAATCATAGAATGGCCTGGGTTGAAAAGAACCACAATGATCATCTAGTTTTAAACCCCCTGCTCTGTGCAGGGTTGCCAACCAGCAGACCAGGCTGCCCAGAGCCACATCCAGCCTGGCCTTGAATGCCTCCAGGGATGAGGCGTCCACCAACCTCCTTGGGCAACCTGTTCCAGTGCTCCACCACCCTCTGTGAAAAACTTCCTCCTAATATCCAACCTAAACCTCCCTTGTCTCACTTTAAAACCATTCCCTCTTGTCTTTCGGTTCCCACCCTGTGAATGTCTTATTTGACTATTTGTTTTGGTTGTTATTTTATCCAAGTGCCAGTTATTAGTCTGAAGAAGACAAATGGGAGCGGAATGCTGGCAGGGATTGCTGTGGTCCTGCTGATGGTGATGATGAGCCTTCCACAAGCAGTAAGGTCACCTGGTTGAGCCTATAGGTGCACCAGTGCACTCTCCTGCAAACACCTCCCACCACACATGCAGATCTGCTCTGTCTCTTCTTGGAGCCACTGGAGCAGGGGTATGAGATCTCTTGGATGTCATTGGGAAAAGGCAGCCCAGACCTTGGGTGGAAAGCTGAGCTCTGAAGTGATGAGCACCAGCTTTGCAAGCCCCTGCTCACCTTGCAGGCCATCACCGGGCTGTGCAGTGGACTGGGGAGAGCTGAGGTCAAGAAGCTGCTCCCCTCACTGGCAGCACAGCTTTGAAAAGCAGCATGGAATATTAAGCATGAAAGCCCTGGCTCAAGAGGTGAAGGTAACCCTGTACACCCCCCAGTTTGTGTGGGGAAAGGGAGGGCACTAACACAGTGCATAAGCCCAACAGCTGGAGCATGTGTTGGGCTCCCACCCCTGGGATTCGCTTAGATTGTTCTCTTTGATTTTACATCTCCCTGGAAATTTATGGTCTTTGCACCTTTAATTTATGACATTGCTATCCTCGTTCGAGCAATTGATTGAAATAAACAGTGCCAAGCTGCAAGCTGGCATTTTAGTAAGGTTGAAGTTTAGAAAGCAAAGCAACGATGCAAAATTGTGTATTAAAAGCCACACTGGTATCCTGTGAAGAGGTTCTCTGTGTTGTTTTATTCCTAAACATCTTCACTTTACAGGGTTACCTCTTCTCTCTCCCTCCATGTAAGCTTGCTGGAACTTATTGCATAGTAACTACACAGTTCTACTAGTTCTGCTAACTTCTGCTTGTAAGAATGCTTGTATTTTTCCAGCCCGGATCCAGCAGTGCCACTGTTCTGTAGCGTTAGTGCATTGTGTGCAGTATCACATATTCTCTTGCAGCTGCTCAGGGATGTTGTAGTAGCTGTCTTCTGGGATTGCAAGCAGGAAATTGGAGGGTTTATCATTTTTAGCCCCAAGTGTGGAGCTTTTGGTTAAACATTTAAGCAAAGATGAAGTATTTGTCCTTTTGAATATGCGAATGAATTCATTTCCATCATCTTGTTACAATTCATAAAATATATATATATATTCTGTACTGTTCTGAAATGCATTCAGAAAAATAATCAGGGATATGGCTCTGCCTTGTTGATGCTGAGCACTGCTACAGCATAGCAATGTGCTATGATGTCCCGACATCATGACACTTGGCTTCCTGGTGGGTTTAAACATTGCATCCCAGCCAGGTACAGCACAGGAAACTGAATAATATAAAGTACGTTAGTTCAAACTATGGATATTCAGTGATGACCAGAGCTAACAGAATGAGGTGAGATACTTGTATGTCTTTTGCGTAGCAGGGATTCAGTTGCTTTTTTCTTTCCCCCTTAATAGATGTGCAGAAGGAACCTGATTTGTTTGTATTTGCAGGCCAGCCTAAGATCTTGGCTTTGTTTGAGATGGCAAGGGGGAATTTGAATCATAGAATCATTAGGGTTGGAAAAGACCACTGAGATCACCAAGTCCAACCCCAACTCATCCCCTCTTCTGCCGATGCCCCTCAGTGCCACATCACCACAATTCTGTAACACCTCCAGGGATGGTGGCTAACGTGGATAGCCTTTGCCAGTACCCAGCCACTCCTGAGAAGAAATTTTTCCTGATACTCAACCTGAATGTCGCCATTTATTGGGATGTCAGGCTGCAAGCTGAAGTGACTGGGACAGCCAGGTCTTGCCTCTGCTGTTCTGCCATGACAGGTGGCCATTTCTGGCAAGGAAGGGCTTTTGTTGGCACATGCAGCTTTTTGTTCAGTGTAGACAAACAGCAGTGCTGCTTCTCTCCATTAACAAAAGTAGAGATAAGCAGGTGTTAAAAAGCTTGCTTGTATGGAGTGGCTTTCTGAGCAGAAATGAGTGGTGGTGGTGTGGTGTGAGAAGCAACTCAACCTGCAGTCAAACCTCAATCAGAAACTTCAGTGGCCAAAGCAAGCTGGTAAGTGAAGCTTTCAGTAGGCTGAATGCTAACCTGAACATAACAGAGTGCTTGGAACGGGAGGAAAGTCAAATGGGAGCTTGCTGGTGTTGGCAGGTAAAGTGGAGAAGACCAGCAGTAAGAGATGTTTTGTCTGCTCAGTCTTGAGTTTCTGCTGGCTTCCAAAGCATTGTGAAGTCTCCCTTGCATCCATGGACTCCAAAGCCTTCCTGCAGTGCCCACAAACCCAGAAGAGCCTGACATCGAGCTCCCAAGCCCTCTGCACTGGGTAGAGAAGCGAGGCAGTGGTAGAGGCTGGAGGAATGCGGCCACTCTGCTGTGCTTGCAGCTTGAGGTGTGTGTTTAGGAGGTGGGCTTTGGATCACCGCACCTTGCTCGTGACAGCACCATGTCAAATTACTGCTCAGCTATTTCAAGTGGGGGAGGGTGCAAGCTCTAATGAAAAAATCCTATTTTTCAGTGTAGATGAAGCTCTTGCTGTGTCAGAGATTGTTAAAAATTCAGGGAGTTGGATGGAATCTGTGGGGTTATCTCACTAATGCCTTGATTTCTAGGTGGAGAGTTGTAGGCTTCCACCTGATGACATTCAGACAGAGGGTAGGGATCTGTGCCTTTACATGGCCGGGAAGGCTGGTTGCAGAAGGCGACAGCATGCGGTGATGGTGGCCAGGCAGCCACAGGGCTGCAGCACAGAGGATGATGCTGCCATGGGCACTCTGGGCATGGTGTGAATAAGGCCCCTACCTCTCTGTTTTTCCATTGAAAACAAAAGAAAAAAGCTCCACACATCAAAAAAAAAATCCTAAGAGCTGCTGCATTATGTTTGTTGGCTGAATGTGATATTTCACGTGCACGGTAAATTGTGTACGCTGAGTCATGAAATCAGAGCTACTAGCAATCATAAAGCTTGCTCACAGTTCTGTCAGGCATTTCACATTTATTTCCCCTCCCCTGGTTGTGCTTATGACCAAATTCCAGCTGTGTTATGCTACAGTTTTTAATTAACTCACTATATGTTAATGGAATACTCTTTGAAGCCTTGTTTTAGACTGCAGCTCTGTATAACTGTGCAGCGCATGGGTATTAATAGCAGCATGTTTGTTTTTAGCTTTCAGCTAGGAAAATATTTCATCCTCATCTCAGATTATGTTTAGAAGGGGAAAAGCTGTGATAACTATCTCAGCAATATCAAAAGAGCAAACCCATCCATGCACCATCCTGGGGGATGCACTGCTGCTTTTTGCATGGGACGGCTTGCTCAGATTGTGCAGATAGATCCTCAGTGGTCTCCTGAAAGCATTCCAGGTGATGAGTCACAGAGCTGGGAAGGGCAATGGGAGGGGAACAGGGCAGCCCTGGTTATGGGGTGCAGAAGTCCTGCTGGTGCTGAGGGCACAGAGCTTGTCCTGAAAGGGGCTGCCCAGCAGGGCTGCCTGGGACTGCCTCTGGAAGGGTTCATCGTGTTTGCATCTATCTAGTAGTCTGTAAGGCAGTGAGAAACGCTGAGCTTGTGGGTTTCAGTGGAAAAGAGAGGATTTTTATGAATGCTACTGAGATATGCACCTAATCTTACAGGGGGTAATTGTCTTTTTCCTTTAGCAGCATTGCCCTGAAGGGTTAATATTTACCTTCCCTCTGTGTGCACCTACCGTGCTGTTCAGCCAGACTGTGCAGATGGATACAGGTAGAAAACACCCTCGGAAGAGCACACGGCTTGTCCTCATTTCATGCCTCATTGGCCACCCAGCCCTCATTGTGCAGGGTCAGAAGCCATTGGGGAGAGGAGACCTCTCCTCTCAGCCCCAGACCACCTGCATTTGGGTGCAGCACCCCTCCTGCCTCTGCTCTGCTGGCTCCGGCCTCGGCCAGCCAAGGGAAAGGCAGCAGCAATTACGGCACACACAATTAACGAGCTTCTAATCTCCAGCCTTGCGTGTAATTGCTGCTGTCAAATACAATTAGTGTCTGCCCAAGTTCCCCTCCCAGGGGGATAGCCAGGCCATGGTACAGGGAGAGGAGGGGGAGAGTGGCTGAAACTTTAGGAGAGTTCACGTGTTCTTGTTGCCTCCCCAGTAACCCTCTCTCCTCAAATGGTGCCCAGAAATGTTAATCCAGAGGGTTAAGGGGACGTGGCAGCTGCCAGAGCAGTCTGTGAGCTCTGCCTCTGGGTTACCTCTGGAGTGTCTCCTGTCAGATTTGTCGCCTGAGACAATGCAGCTTAATTACAACTCAATCAGCACGCTTCAAGGATTTAAGGCAAACTTCACAGGAGCTGAAGGGTTAGGGGACACTGCTGTCCCTCATGGCAGCTGAGCTGGAGCTGCTGAGACTCCCCCAGGTGCAGCACTGGGAGGCGTAGCTCAGGACAGGTTCCTTCTGCTACCATCAAGCAAAGCTCTGCAGGCATCCCTCACTGCAGCTCCTCCGGGCTCAGGGCAGCACTTGTGCTGACTGAAGCCTCGGTTCTGGGTATTCACTGCTGCAGGAATGTTTAAATTTTATAGGGAGTATTTCTCACCTCCCTCTCTTAAGCCAGGTACTGCTGCCCCTCTGACTCCTGGTGCATTTGCTCAGAAAGAACGGGCTGCATCACAGACACCTGAAGATCACCTCAAAGAGCTCCTTCTGTGCTCGGCAGTGCCTGGGATGCTCGAGCCTGGCCATAGCTTGCATTGAAGTTGCCTCACTCTTCCATTTCCAAACTCTGTGACAATGATGAATTTGTCTTGAGTGTCTTAAGGAATTAGCCAGCGCACCTTGGAGGGCAAATATATTTTTTCATTAATATCTTTCTTTATCTTAAATATATGCAAATATGCTTGAAGGTTCGCAGTATGGAGGAAAGCAGGAGAGATGTGTGCCTTTACAGCAAGGGAATCCATGGACTGAGGGGTGTGCAGTGTGATGCAGCCACGTGCCTTTGTCATCCAGCTGTTGCTGCTGTGTGTGCTGTGTGCCTGCATGTGCAGAACTCATCAAACACAGGAGACCTTTTGCTCTGAGTAAATCTGCGATGTCCTGTATTGGGATTGGGATGTGCTAACCCTCGCGTAGAATCTTCCCTTTTCTGCTAGATTACAACTTTTTAATAACAATAACAATCTTCAGCTGAAACTTTTGCTGTTCTTGCTGCTGTGAACCACGAGGTCAAATGCATTCACAGCTCCCCACCAGCAGGAAGCTCACTTCCATCTCTGCAGGGAACTCTGGCACATGGCAGTGGGGCATCAGGAGGACTGTGGAAGTGGCATCTTAAATCTGTGGCAGCATGCTTTGTGTACATGGAGATAAAGCTTGGGCTATGAGATGAAAAGCAGTAAAGCCCTGTCCTGTCTTCAGGGATACAGCTAGAAGCTAAACCCCAAACCAGCCACTTTACAGCAGACTACCTCTCTCGGATCATTTTCTTCCTGCTGCAAGAGGAGAAATGGATCATGCTGTAATCATGGGAGACTCTTAAGACCAAAATAGGAGGTGGACTCAAAACCTCTGCAAAGAAAATGTTTGTCTCCCTAATCGTTTTTCGCTTCCATAATGCTTAGTATGATAAAACTATCTTTCCCCTTTATTTTTCAATCGCAATTAGACTTTAATGTTGTTAAAGCTTGTAAGTGACTTTGAGCTACTGTCGCATTGAGGAGGAGATGGAGCTGAAATTGTCAGTGAGGCATCGGACAGGGTTTTTTAATGTGTCTGTCATTGTATGTTAACCTCTGAACCGGGACACAGCGTCTGTTTGATGGCTGACAACAATTCGGAGGTATACGCCTTGACATCGTGGATAAAGGAAGATGGGGGAGTGGGGACAAAAAAATGAATTAATGATGTTAGCAAATATTAGTCCCTGTATTTCCATTCTGTTCAGAAAGAGGTTGTCAGGCTTTGAGGCTGGCTGGAGCAGCATTGTCCATGACAGCCAGTCTAGATGCGATTGTACCTTGACTCGAGCCAAGCTTTTATTGACAAATACAGTGCCGGGAGGTATGGCTGGGGCTGCTCTGCTGTCCCCTCCAGGAGGAGCATGGCTTTTTTTCTGCAGCTCTGCTTGACACTTGAGAACGATGATTCCTTGCTGGAGCTCCCTGCCTTGCTCCAAAATGCATCGGGAGTCAGGGGAGTTGGAAATGCCTCTTAATGAGTACGGCTGCTGCATACAGAAGCTCGCATTTGCCTGTGATTTATGCTAGCTATGGTCACCCAGATCCACCTACCTAAGTTGGCTGTCAGGAGTAATAGTGACTTTGAGATCAGCTGTATGTGTACATAAGCAGCAAAAAGTCAATGGACAAGAATTAGGGATAAATTAGGAAATTCCAGTGCCTCTTAAGGCATTTTTGCCTTTCTTTACGATCTCTTCCTGGATCTCTGACGTGACACTGCTTGTGCTTTGGCACTTGTGTGCAGTCCTGTAAGATTTGTTGCTGTGCTGCTATGAGTTCCTCTACCTGCCTGTGGTTCTTGAGCTGGCACTTCAAGAGTAACCCCTTCACACATGTGGCATGTTGTAATTTTGCCTTTTCTCTAGCATCTCCTACACGGTCCTGACTGCTGGCATCTATCTCAAATCATGGGAGCAAATTATGGGAGCCCGGGATCACGTTATTCCTTAACTATCATTAGTTACATGTGTATCTGCAGTGCTTCGCACAGCGTGCCAGCAAGAAAAGAAATTGAGCTGGCTTAATTGAGAGCTGTATAGTTAATTATTAGTGCCTTTTTAAAGGAAGAGAGAGAATGTGCAATGTCAGGGTTTCATTTCACTGTGGTTTGCAAGGTAACTCACTGGTTGTCATCTGTCTTGGTATGACGTTTGCTTTGCCTCTTCAGCCCCAAGAGCCCTTTTTGTAGACTGTAGAGATGTCAAGAGATGTAAGAACTGCACCAGCCCATTGCAGATCCCTTCAGCTGGTATGAGCAGCACATAAACCACCAAACGCTTCTTCTTTGAGCTGCAGTGTGGCTTGGAACGAGCAGCAGCTCCTATCCCACTTCTTGCCTGGTTTCTTTGCTCCATCACCCTTGGATTTCGCAAGCACATCCCTGGCAGGCCGGGCAGTACGGATGTTGGCAGCAGGCAGCTGAGCTCAGGGTATAGGCAGGTTGGCAAGGCTGGCTGGAAGGAAACCAGTGTGTGCCTGCGTCAAGGCTGAGCTCCCATCGCTCCTGAGAAGGAGTGCTGTTCCAAGCCTGGGCACGTTCCCCATGGGAAGCCCAGCCACGGTGATGGATGTTGGAGCACGGTGCTGCTTTTAATGGCTTTGCAGAGCACAGGCACACGCTGAATCCTGAGAGGCTAGCTGAGACATTTGCTGTACATTTTTCATAAATTTGTTCTACGGACTGTGATGGAATAAGCTTGGTTCAACATTCATAGGTTGGGTATTGGGTTCTTTATTTCTGTATGAAGGAGAGGAGGTAAAAGCTGCTTGGACAAAGCAACCTGTATATGGATTAAGAACCAGAGAAGTTGTCATCTGAGCATTTTTGGGAAAGCCTCTACCATTAAGTTTCCCAGTGGCCTTAGGTGTACTCGATCAGTATGATTAATCTTTGGTGCAAATGCACTGGGTTGCACAAAGGAGGTGAACTTAATCCAAGAAACCTGTTTTACAATTTTTGCCTCTAGGAAGATGAAATCTATTTTCTCAAGTGTTGTTTCTGGCTTTGAAAAAAGCAACCACCCAAAACTGTGGTGGGAAGAGAGGAAAGGACGCAGATTAAAAATGTTCTTGTAGTTTCTGGAGCTGGTTGGGAGTCCATTGGCCCCCAGCATCAAAGAAGGTAGGCTAAGTGTGAGTATAGCTTCATGTCATAGAAATAGCTCTTCATTTCATAAGAATAGCTCTTCATTTCATACAAATAGCTCTCGCATGCAGTAGCAGCTGATCTGAAATTAATTCTCTTGATAAGTGGTGTGGAAATAATTGATGGACAGTAAGGTTCTCTGCTAAATAATTTTTTAAGAGGGGCACTGCACTGGGAAGACTCTAAAGCCCTTTCCCTTCAGGAGAGAACAACTTTGTGTCACCTTTTGCTCTAAATTAGAGAAAGCCAACTTGCCACAGAATGACTTTCATAGCCAATTTCCTTTTCATCTTTTCTTTTAAAGCAATGCTATCTGCAAACCCAAATATTATGGCTCTGGGCTAATACAGGAGAGCTGAAAGGTGGATCTGGTTCAAGCTGGGCAGAATGTAAATGTACTATGGGGAAAAAAATTGTTTAAAACAAAAGCAGCTTAGGGAGCCAGGAAGAAAGGCAACTTAAAGCATTCACTTTAAAAAAAAATCAACATCCTTCTATGTAGAATTGTGATGAGGCAGCACCATTTTTGGTGTAGTCAGCAATGTATTGCATCTACTGAGAGGGGGCTAGAGTTGGGCCAGCTTTCTCTGATTTTATTCATCTTGGGCATGATGATCTCTTGTTACAGAAAGCAGAACTGCCCATTGCCAAGGGCACATTGCAATTAATGGGCTATTTTGTAAGGCAGCATTGGCTGAGAATTGCAAACCAGTTTCGAGTGCTCCCCTGGAGAATGGGGTGCCGGATTCTCTAGAGCAAGCAGGGGTCCCTTTGGCCAGCACAAGAGGTTCAGGCTTTCAGACACAGGCTTTTATTCTGTTCTGCAAATCTGGCATGGAGTTAAAGTCAATTGCAGAGCCCGAAGTGCAGGATGCTTTTTGAAGGTAGGCCTGCGGCTGCGTATCGATCAATCATCTCTCTAATTGTTCATTTCTATTATGGTGGGAATCATTCAGAATCCTAGAGTTCCTGGGAGTAAATCATTTGGAAATGCTACCCATTATAAAATTTAATTTTAAATCTATATTAAATAGATTTCCAAAGGCAAGCTTTGCAATCTAGTAACATAACATTATGCCGCTGCACAGCGGTGCGGCTTTGGGTCCTTGGGGGCCATGGCAATGCTTTGGGTCCCTGTTAGCAGGATGGCTGGGCCACCAAGCACACCTCTGGGGTGAGCCCATGGCTGTGTGCACAGCAGCATCCATCTGCCTCCTCCTCCGGATGGGAAGGGTCACAGATGGGGCTTCCGGAGGGCTGAGCTCATCCATGGGACTGGGAAAGGTCTGGGAGGTGAACCTGGGAGCCAGGATGCTGGGAGCAACCTTTCTTTTTCTTTCAGACGACAGAGAAGAGGGGGAAAGAAAGCAAAACTGCGTTTGGAGGCCCTGTTGTCAGCTCGCTGTATCAAGAAGAAACAATCAGGTGATTATCTGTGCTGGACTTCAGTTGAAAACAGTATTTTTCTCATGTCATCTTGTTAAGCTTTTTTTTCTAATATCGCGCAAGTGTGGTGGCAACTACAACAGGATAATAAATGACAGGAAAGAACTTTTCAGGTCCATAATCATTTAAATCAATAACTCTCTGTATCACTGCCAGGTACTAACCTTTCCCTGGTGCGAGATGTGGGGGGAAGGGCAAGGCTTCCCATTTTTCAGTTATATGGCTAAAAAAAGGTAATATTGGCTTTTTTAATAGAAAGCTATTCAGACACCACCTTTCTCAAATAGTTATTTCTTTACCAATATGTTCATTAAGGTCTGTTCAGTGAAGGTTTTAATATTGGACAATGTTTGCCTTCGGGGAGAGCTTGCACCTTATATCAAATTAATTTTTTCTAGGTTCTGCAGCTAGCATAGCAGAAATGCATTTACTGAGCTAGAATGGCTGCTATTTAAAAACTGTCAAAGTGCAAGTACTCAGTGACATTAGCTACTGAATAAGGACAAGTGGGTTTTTTTGCTTGTTTTTTATTGTTCCACACTACTAATCACAGGAGTAGTATTCATTCCAGTATGTAAAGGATTACCTGGAGAATCTTTGAGAATGCAGCATTATTTTTAGTTCAAATGAGCAGGCTAAATGAGAGGGCTAAATGTTTGAGCAGCGTTTGCATGTTGTGTCGCAGTCCCCCATTTATGTGTTTGTGATCCCATTTGTTTTACTGCGTGTCTTGCATCATTTTAGTCTCAGGAAATTAAAAGATAAACACTGATTTCTGTGCACACCCTCTCAAGCTTGCTGTGAATTTTCCAAGCCTTCAAACTCTTAACGCAGCATTTCTTTGGCTGGTTGTCACAAATGAATGAAAAGTAAAACGTGAGCAGGTGGCTCCAGCCCCTCTGCATGGAGATCAGGTAGGAATTGGAGCAGGCAAACACAGCAGCAGCGCTGCACTCAGCTGCAGCGTGGGCACATCCCTCAGCATTGCAGCCCACTCCTGAGCAAGATGGAGCTGTTGGCCAGGAGCAGACAGGCCTGGAAAGCCATCACATCTTAACGTGCACCTGGACCTTGACCAGACAGGCAGGTGTGACCTTGCTTTAACGTACTGCTTGAGGAATAGCCCCTCTGCTAGCCGCAAGCTCCTTTTTCTTCCCTGCTCTGTCAGCGTAGGTCTCAGCCAACATCCTTGATGTCATAACTTGACCTTGTGGTCTAAATTCTATTTGAGCTGCTCATTCAGGAGTTGAGCATATTAGTGCTGCCTTGCATTGAGTGCTGAATGAGATGTTTATTCCTACAGTCCTTTCAGAGTCTTTGCTATCCCAGGTATTGCCTGAGCACCTTCTGAACATGAAACACAGCACGGTATCCAGAAAAACCAACTTTGCCTCAGCTAGGTTACTCTAAATCTTCTCTTCATATTTTTGTTACTGTATCCATAAGAACATTGCTTGTGGAGGACTTGAAGATGACCACAGCTGCAAATAATTTTTCTAGACTTACCATGCAGAGCATACTGTTTGTTTTTGTGTGGCGGTGCTCAGATAGTCGTGGACTGGTATAGCATAGCTGTAATCCTTATAAAACATGGCTGTGGATGGATGTACTCACTGAACATAGATGGTACAGTGAGATTCTGCTGAAGGTGAGTTGAATAAAATCTCTTGACTTTGTAGGAGCTTTCACGTGGTTCATTAGCACTATTTGGCCAGTAGGCATCAGTGTCTTCAACTGCAAGTTAGGAAGTGAGCAAGCATCAGCGTCGTCTCATCCACAGGCACAGCCTCACCTCTCTCAGTGCAGTTGCCCATGTACTATGGCTTTTGTCTAGTGTTTGTTCTCTTACTAGAGTAGGGGGTAAATGTCAGCAAGTATAATTGCAACCTACCATAGTTCTAAGTAGCAAAATTGCACTGGTACAAAGTTCGCAAGTAGCTGAGCCTGAGAATGGCTGTAGACATTTAATTTGGCATCCAAGTTTAACTAGAGCATGGAAGTGGTTTAGGTTGATAGTACTCAAATGATAAGGAGACTTTAATTGGGCTGGGAGTGCTTACTTACAAGAACATAAGATTCTGTAATACTTGATTGCATTTATAAGCAGTATACTGTCTTAAAAACAAACAAAAGATCCCTCTGAAGTATTTCTGTGAAGAAGAAGGAAAATTGAAGTGTTCATTTTCAGTATGTTGCTCCTAGGGATTCTGAGGGATTCCTAGGGATCCCCTGTAGATAAGAATCCAGGCTTTTGTCTTTGGTTCAAGTGTTAGCTGATGGCTCCTGAGTTGGAAATTGTGTATGGCACAATGCAGTAAAAGGATTTGTAAGTGTTGCACCAAAAGCTGGGAACTTATTTGTAGTTTGAGATTTCATGGGCTTCTACATGTAAGTAATGTGTTGTTCAGGAGGGAGTAATGAAGTTTTATTGATGGAGGGTTGTAGCATGTTCTAGAAGGCTGAGGGGTGAGAGGAGCAGAATAAGAAAAATTAACACCTTGAGCCAGCAAATATTTGCATGTTGGAAGTTACCAGTAAGTGTGAAGCTGTAGTTTCTGTGTGTGGGTGCTGCTTTGTAGCCTGAGAATTGAGGAAGGAAACTTTGCAGACCATCTCGTGGACTTGGTTGTCAGTGGTGTGCCTTACTGATGCGTTGCAGCAAGCTTGCCAAAATTGAAATATTAATCAGTCCACTTTGGTCTCTGTTTCCCTTAGCTGGTGGGATAAATATTTTCCAATTATAGAGCCATAGAAATGGAAGCCCAGAATGAGCAAAAGTCTTGTTTTGGCTACTAAAAACAAAAACTCGTGTCCTCCTCAGCCCTGGGATCTGACAGACTGCTGAAGGCAATGAATTCCGTAGCAAGCAGCGCCGTGCCAAACGCAGGCTCCCATGTGTCCTTTAGGATTCAGCTGATGCAAAGGCAGAGAAAGGCTGTCCAATTTATCTGGAGCCCAGCATCTTCACAGCCTCACCAGGCACCAGCAGATAGGCAGGAATGCAAGTGCAGAGTTTTGAAGGCTCACCTAAGCAGATTCTCTTAATTTATGCTTACCAGAAGCATCTGAACAGTTGAACAAATGATTACATAGCAGCAGCTGGCAGTAGGTTAACAGGGAGATGAGGGATCTTGTTTTAAGAGTAGTGTAAACCATGAGTTTACTGTCAGCAGTCAATTACAGTGCAGCAGCACTGCTATTGCTTTCAAAGTGAGTTTCTAGAATATACATAAATAATGCTTACATTCCTTCTGTGGAACAAAGTGCTTGGCTTTTAGGGTGCAAATGCTGGGCAAGGGGAAATTGCCATGCCATACCCTGAAGTCAGGTGGATTCGGGGTTGGGAGAGCTGGGATGGAGCCAGGGCTGAATTTGCTTTATCACTAATTATCTCAAATGTTTCCACTTTGAGAACATGATAGGAAAATGGTCAGTCTGGCTCATGTAACCACACTGCAAGGATTCCAAATAAATTCAAGAGCATCCATAGAAACAGGTTATACTGATCTAATTAAATCAATTTAGAGAGAGATTCAGTTAAATCAGTGCAATTTGCGTGTTCATAGATCAATCCTCAAATCAGAAGAAGGTCTCTTGAGCTAATGAGGCGTAGCAGTTATTTACTTTGGGGTGCTGGGCACTGGTCATCAATTAGGAGTCATTAATAAAGCCTGGCAATAAAGAGCTGAAGTACCCCCAGTGACTAATGGGGAACAGTTGCAAAATGTATTAGCATAGTGCTCTGCCTTTGTGTTTCTCTGTAAATCACTTATCTCACTTTGGGCATTAGATAAAAATAGTGTGTGCTGGTGGTGGAACTCGGAGATTTCCCTTGAAGGAGGGTTTGGAAATGATCTGTGGCTTCAGGCTGCTCAGCAGTGGTGGGTGTACTGTTGGGTTTTTTTCCTGCTGCATAAAGCTTCATGTCTGTTCTTAATGCCAGAATAAAAGCAGTGGTGGCTGAGCTCTTCCATGAACAAATAGCTATAATTACAGTTTCGCAAAGCTGGGAAATAAACAGTGGGATGAGGCTGACTGATGTGTCACCAATATAAATCTAAGACACAGACTGAGGGAGATGCCCAGGAGTGTTGCACAACTGGAAATTTAACTTCAAAGTTCTTTTTAAACATTTTTAAAGGAGAGAAGGAAAAAGAAAAAAAAAAGGCAGTTTACAAATGTTTCCAGCAAACTTGTCAGATAGCAAATGCTGCTGCCAGACATCCGCTCCCATTTCCGAGCACAGCAGAGGAGCTGCCTGCGTGTGGACTGTGCCTGCTGGTATGGAATTGAAATCCCTTGGGTGGCTCTGAGGTCCCACTGAGCTATGTGATACGCTGTCATCCCAAGGAGTGAAAGGAGCTCTTTTCTGACAAACCACCACATTTTCCTGCAGCACTCTGGAGCAGAGGGGACCTGTGTGAGTCCTAAAGCAGGGAGCCCGCTTTAGGAAGCGGGGGCCATTGAGCAGTCAGGTGGCGGCCAACACCCCCAGCACTCCTCTTCCCGTCCCCCTGGCGTTTGGAAGCCAGCCCGCTGCCGTGTAATCTATCAGAATTGTATTAATCCCACTAACGCAGCCGCCATCTGGCCCCACTGCCGGCCGGCTTGCGCGAGCCTCCGTGATGGATGGGCTCTGGAATTGATTAGTTGTTCTGCGAGACAAATGAACTGTTTTGGCAGAAAATACCAGAGGTCGCTGCGTGTGGTCAGGCACAAAGGCTGCTGAATTTTAACGAGCTGCTTCCAGCATCCACGGTGAAGGTGCTGCTTCGCTTCGCAGCCTTTTCGGGAGAGCCCAGCGCGTGGCCGGGGATGGGTTCCTTCCTTCCAGCCTGCCTCTGGGAATGCCAGCGATGGAAACAAGAGCGACGCTGGCGTTAGGTAGGAATGGATGCTCTGTCCATGGTGCTTCCACAACAACCACCACGTTTGCTCTGGGTTTATGGCTTCCCCAGGGTGGTGACCTTAGGACTGTGCTGGGCAAAGGGCCGGCCTCACTCAGGCCTCCTTCCCTGGCCTTCCCAATAGGGCTTTTCACGGCTGTCTTCCCCCCGCCGTGACGCTGCTAATCTGCCAGAGTGCCGTGCGTGGCGCGGCGTGTGGCACCGGCTGACACATGTCTCGCTGCGTCCCCACAGCCCCCCGAGGACCGCACACAAGTGTACAGGCAAGTGGGCAACACTCCCCCCGGGACAGCCTGCCGGTTCCAAATAAACTTGAGTTATGGATTTATTCAGCTTGTAAAACCTCAGCTGGCATAAATAATTGAGAAAGCAAAGGTTTGTCTGCAGTGCATACCTCAGGGACCCACTCCTGCCTCCCCCCCTCCCACCACCCTTTCTTATGAAAATGATCCCAGTTGCACTGCTAGATAATAACAACACCAAGCAATTAAAAGCTATGGGTGGCTGGAGAGAGGAGAAAAGGTTCAGTTAATGAGCTTTTCCTCTTCCTGCGCCCAAGAGAGCCTCAGAAGTGACGAGGCGATTAAAGCGAAGAGATAATTATAGATTATGTGAAAATGGGTCCCGTGGGGGCTGAGGGCCTTGACACAAACACTGAGTGCTGCGAGTGCCTCTCTGCTCCCCGCACGCTGCTGCTCCGCTCCGGTGGGCTCCCATTGCCTGGCCATGCCACCTGTGTGCAGCACCGGGGCCAGGCAGCCGTCACTGAGCATCTTTTGGGACATGGAGATGGGAAGGGGCAGAAGAAGCCCAAGGAAGCACTGGGTGGATCCCTCAAGACCTTGGACCAGAGGTAATCTGTGAGGGTGAAAGGTAGCGGGGCCGGCACCAGTTGGGAACTGAGCTTAGGTGGATTTACTGTGCCCCAGGTAGGGAGGAAGCAAAGACTGGTTAAGCAACAGTAGATCTTCCCTGTGAGCTATTTAAAACCCATTGGCTTGACCCCTCTGTTTTTCATATAGCTTGGGGAAAAGGCTTTGGAAGTCTCCCAGGCTTGGGAAAAGGAGATGGCTTGGTGTAAGCTTTCCTGCATCATCTTCCAGTGTGGAAGGAACTGCCCTTGTTTTGCCTTTTGACAATAGGTGTGGTTCAAGTTGATTTGAGAGATGACCTTTAAAAGGTCCTTTCCAACTCTAAGGATTCTATGACTTTGAATGGGGGTTAGCATCTCCTACCAGAATGGGGAGAGCAGAAGGCAGTTGGAGAGGTAGAATGTGTTGGGGAGGGAAGAGAAGCCCTTCCAGCCATCTGCAAGAAATAGATGGGAACCTGTTCCTTGGAGATATCAGGTGGTCATGGATTTGGAGACTCCTCAATGAGAAGAGACAAGGCTTGTATGTAGTCTGACACTGAAACAAACTTATCTCAATCTTTCTTTTAGCTACCATTGTAAGTAACTGTGCACTTTCCCAGTAGTTTGAGTTTCCTGCTCTTTCCCAACTCGAGGTATCCTAAAGGCTGTATTTTTCATAATGCATAAAAAATTTATTCTTTAAATCACTAGAAACGCTAGAATCTTTTCCCCTGTAATATGAGTCAAATAATGTTATGATATGACATCTGTTGTATTCCTGATGTGCTTCTGCCTGTGTTTTTAGGTTATTTTGTCTTCTAGGCCTTGCTGCTGACTTTTAGCAGCTTTATAGGTGGAGTGCACGTACCCACTGGTCTACAAACCGTGCATCCACTTTGTTTCCTTGTAACTGCTGGTGGAGGGGTTGTTTTGCATGTACACGTAAACACGTGTGAAACAGATGAAAAATCTTCATGTGCTTTTGTGCTATGTTTCTTATTTCTTCTCTGTCTCTAAAAGAAGAAAAAAAGAGCCAAGTTTATACTATTTTTGTGAGCTTTTTTCTCTCTAGTTACCTTCCTGGTTTTGGCACTTGGCAAGAACAAATTGTTTTGAATGTCTGAAGCGCAGACATCGTTTTGTTTGCAATAAAATATCTTCATTAGGACTGTATGGACTTCCTTCATATCTGTTTGTAAAAAAAACTCACTTCTCTTCGTTGGTTTCTGTAAAATGGAGAGAATATATGCTAACAATTCTTGTTTTAATTCAAAAACAGGAGCCAGCAGGTTTAGACCCTGACAAATAAATGCATTGTAGAAAGGTGAAATTTCCCAAAACTTTATCTCTGTTTAGGGAGATTGCTATCCTGGAATAATTCCATTGTGGAGATAGAAAAGTGGTTTTTTGGAAGGGGAATACATAGACTATTCACAGAGGTGGTGAGTCCAGAAAAGCTAAATCATATCCAGATAGCTGTGTCCATTTTTCTCCCTTACAGATAATACTGGTATGCTCAGAGGAGACTAAGAGTTGGCCTGGAGGCTGTGGTGGAATGGTGGCCCACTGCTGCTCCGTCAGTGTTAGGAATGTTCCCTCCTGCTGTGCTGCTGCAGACAGGTTCCTGTGGAGCACAGGGAGCGAGCAGTTGCTTCACTGCTGCTGTTTGCCTTCCTGCTGGTGCCTTCAGCTGTGCCATGTGAGGCCCAGCAGGGCTTTCAGCAGCCAAGAGTGTGTGTGAGAGGTTAGACTGGCAAGGCAGGAGGAACATCTGCTTGTCAACTCAGCCGTTGTTAGCAGGGGCAGGCGTGCCTCATAACCTCCTTCATGAAGCTGTCGATCTCCATCTTGAGCAGCATAAGCCTTTTCTAATCCCACCATGAGATCCTTTTTTTTCCCTCCAGAATTCAAAGCAATTGCATTTAAAGCATGCAGTGATTTGTTCCCCAGGAGCCTGTGTAGCATACAGGCAAGGCCCCCAATGAACGAGTCCTTGAGAGTGCAGTTAAGGAACTGGCAGGCTTCTGTAGTGTCCCTGAGCCTGCACATGAAATGTGTGATCTCTCCTGGAAAGGTGCAGCTCAGGTATGCCAGAGGACTCCTTGTGTGCAGAGAGTAAGGGAGATTATAGAATGGCCTGGATTGAAAAGGACCGCAACGATGATCTAGTTTCAACCCCCTGCTACGTGTAAGGTCACCAAACACTAGACCAGGCTGCCCAGAACCACATCCAGCCTGAACGCCCCCAGGGATGTGAAGGAGAATGGCCCAGAGCATTGTGGCCTCTCCAGTGGGTCTGACCTGGTGCAGCAGGCTGCTGCTTTTGTAAGGAACTTCCTTGGACGCTGCCAGGTCTGAGTTCTGCTCAACATCCAGATTGTCTTAAGCCCACAGGTGACTGTGAACTGGGGGTGTCACAGGAGAGGCTAACTTTGTATTATTAACTGTTTGGAAGATGCCAAATCCCATGACAATACTGACTAGTTCATTGGAGCTATAGTTTTCATTTAGAAACAGGGAAGGGGAGGGGAAACATGGACTTTTTGCTTACTTCTAACAAAGCAGTGATCTGTTTTCTTTACTCCTCAGTGGGAACACAGCTGTGTGGGTGTACCAGTACTTAAAGACATTATTGTCATGCTTTAGTTGTTTATATTTATGTACCATCCCACAAGCAAGCCTTGTTGCAGTCCTTTTTACAGCGATGGTGTTACAACAAAGCTTGACCATAGCCTTGCTCAGAGCAGCAGGCTAGGATATGCAAGGGACCAACATACACCTGTTTCAGGATGCAAACACATGCTCCCTTAGCCACACTTGCTGGCAGAAAGACCCACAAGTTGGGATGTGGCAGGTGCTTGAGTTGCACCAAGTAACAATCAGAAAGACCAATGTGATGGAATAGTGGTACAGGAGGTCCAGTGACAAAGGCATTGGAGTGATAGAAAGGTGCTGCAAATAAAAAATGCTTACCTATCTCTGAAGATCTAGGCTTGCAAGGGAAAATCTGCAAAGGAGGAATCTCCAGAAATAAATCTTTCCCCACTGGCAGTCAGCTCTTAAATGAGGTCTAAGAGAGTTGCAGACAGGCTCCATTCCTTCTGGTCACACATCTGAATTGCCTTCACCTGTGCTCCCAAGGCTGTCTGGGTCCTTTCCCCAGGTGCTCAATCAGTGGTTCAAGCTGTGTCTCAACAGTTACCATATGCTCCAATAGCTTCTTCTGGAGCTAAAAGCAGTATTCTGGCTTCAGACATACTAAACCTTGTGTTGTTATTAGCGAAGCAAACACCTTCTAATGAATTTAAGACCTTAGTACAGATTCTTAAAGCATGAAGGACCTTCATATCAGTTGTTGGATCTGCAGCGCTTCTTGGTAATTAGTAAAGCAAATGCTCAGAACCTTTAGGAAAAGGATGGAGATCTGAATGAAGACTTTTTTACCCCACCGTACAAATCTGTGCACCTGCATATCTAATTCAGGTCAACCCATCTCAAAAAGGAAGGAGAGAGACTGAAGAAGAGGGTGAAATGGAATTGTCAGCGAAAGTAGGAGTTGCTATCCGAGGAAACAACAGCATAGTTTGAAAGGAGCATCTGGAGAGAGTGTGACTTGTGTGGTCATATGAGAGGTCTGCAGGTGGTGTGAAGTACGTGAATAAACACAGATTACCAAGGAGTACCCAATAATACCAGACATCTGTTTTAAAAACACCAAAAGAAAGTATCTGTTCATCCCTTCATGCCCACAGTATGGAGCTGTAGAACTTTCCTTTAACAAGGCTGAGAGCATGAACGGGTCAAAAAGTAAAAAAGTGTTTGAAAAAGGGTCTGGAAAAATCTGAGAAATATCTTCGTCTGGATATGGCTACAGAAATCCTTAAGCCACCAAGTTTCAGAAGCTGAGGGTCTAACCAAGATTAGATCCTCAGCTTTGCACTTAATCCTATTTCTTCTGCTCTTCTCTCCAAACCTGTGTTAGTGACCACTGTCAGAGATGTGTGGCACTGAAAAGTGACTCCAAGCAGTAGTAGTTACAAGTTTGTTTGCGGAGCAGGGAGAAGCAGAGCTTTAGCCCTTTATCCTCTGGCAGACTGCAGTGATACATACCAGGACTGAGCAGGTTTTGTGTTGGGTAACTGTATAAGCTTCTTGTGACAATTCACAGGTTTAAGACTTCTGCCCTGATACAGTGTTGTTAAAAACAACCTTGGTTTTCTAGGAAGCAGGAATTTCTGACTCTTACATGGGGAAAAAACATATTCTTCTGCATGCATCATACCAGAAGCCAGTTCCACTCCAGCGATGCTATTGAAATGTTTGTAGCAAAGTTAGAGCATAAGATGTGCACGTGGCCTTTGTGCAGTGCAGTAATGTGTTTCTTTTGCTTTTGTTTCCTGGATAGGGAAGAGGACAAGAACATTTTTGATTACTGCAGAGAAAACAACATTGACTACGTAACCAAAGCCATTCAATCGAAAAAAGTGGATGTGAATGTTGCAGATGAGGAGGTATGGATAAAAAGATACAAAAAATCAGTCTTTTAATTGTTTAGTTTATTAACTCAGTATTAAACCTTCCCAGAATTCCCCTGTTAGACTTGTTAGAAGGTACTGCAAGAGTTGGACAAGCACTTGATCATGGAGATGAGTATAATCTGTTTGGAAAGAGCAACTTTCCACTGGATTTTTAGCAGCATGGATGTACTGTGGTTTTGTAGTATGTCAGAAACTTCCTGTTATTTTCAGCAACAACAGCTGCAACTTGCAGATTGATCTGCTGAAAACCCCCCTTTCTAGGGGCATCATACACTCTTTTTCAGAATCGAAACACCTTTTTCTCACAGGGAGATAATAGAGGTATTGCCAGAAACCTCAAGGAAAAGACAAATACATAAAATGTGAATGGCCTGATGATTTTCTTGGTAAAAGAACACACCTGGAGTGGACAGTTCTGCATTCAGCAAATGTAGCAGTACCAGCTTTATTGCTCTGGTTTCAGTGCTTGCATACTGCCACCTAGCCCTGCTCCTGGTCAACAGTACGTACAGCTACTTCTGCCTGCTGCTTTCCAGCACATTGTGTTTTGGTGAACAGATGAAGTGCTTACACATTCATAGACTGAGACGCCACAAATTCAGTTGGGTTCTCCGGTAGCTCTAAGCAGATTTCTGCCCTCTGAGCCATGACAGCCCCGGCTGGGGCTCTGAATGCTGATGGCAGGGCCTTTTATTATTAATCAGGAATTCGTGTGAATTAATTTTCAGATGAGAAGGAAGGTGTTCACGATCAGAGCTGGAATTTCGCATTGTAAATTCAATGAGCTGAAACTGTCATATGCCATGCAGTCACTGCAACAGGGCTGTTGCTGAGCTCCGTTTGCCCTTCTGTCAGCCACAGGTTGCAGAAGTGAGTGCCCAGGGCAGTCATTCCTAACATGGCCAGAATCCTTTCATTAATAAAATCCCATTTTTGAGATCACACACTTGTGATCAGTGCATAATAACATCATGTGATCTTTGCTTCATTTCCATTGATGAGATGTTTTCATTCTTCCCGATGTTCAAAAGCTGGTTCCTTCTTTTGCATCCAAGCAATGAATGTGCATGCCTTCAGCCAAGGAAATTGGTTAAAAAAATAAATGTGAACGATGGCTGAAATGTTTTTGTTCTCTCCATGTAAGATTTGGAGACAGATCTGAAAAGTGTAGAGTGACTCCCAAAGAGTTCTCGTCTTTGAGAAATATGCCCATGAGTCCAAAGTGTGATAGGGCCTGTTTCAGAACCAGCAGGCACTTGCAGAGCATGGAGCTGCTGCAGCAAACGCCTGACACTTCTGCACCCCTGGCTGCCTATGAAAAGTGGATGGAAAGATACCTGCTGGTGCAGAATTCCCCCTTAGGTGTATTTTTGCTTACCCCAGCAAGTGCTCAAAGAGGTAGGAGCCCCTTCATTAGGCTTGATTTAAATTGGTTAAATAAATAAATGAATTAGAGAAATAAGAAATCTGAAAGAAATGTTTGTTTGATGCTGTTTTGAGGGACTGAAACTGTTGCCAGAGCTGTTTAGTAACCAAATGCGTTCTTCAAAGTCTGGAGAGCTGCTCATTTTCCAGTATCGTGCAAATTGATTCAAGTTTTAGAACCCATTTTAGGAAGGAGATAATCCAGAGCAAGCCTCTGGTAGAGTGAAGGGTATGCAAGCATCATCTTGTCATTTTTATTAAGTGTTTTAGTGTTACAGTGTAAATACATCCTGCCATATCCAGAAGATGCCTTTCCCAGCCCTCTGAACGTAACTCACTCTGTCGATCTTTTGATTTAAACGCACATAAATATAAAGTGGCAGCACGGATCCATACAAAGAGTTAACTTGTTATGGAACAAAATCTGCTGGAGCACCAAGCAGCCTCGTGCTGTAAAGGCTCTCAGCACAGCCGCTTCCGCAGCAGGAATGGCCTGCCTGCAGTGGTATGGTGCTTTGGTTTTATCACCAAGTGATGTATTCGTACTGTATCTAGTTAGCAAAGGGAGAAAATGAGAATAAAAATGTAAAACGAGGGCACGCTGACTTAGAAGCAAAAGGATTTCAGAAGGAGCAGTAGAAGTCTGTAGGATTCAGGCAGGGATGCCCTTGGCAACTTCTGAAGCATGGGCTGCCTCCTCCCCTAGAGTAAAGAAAGAAATGAAAATCTTTGTGTACGGCAGTCAAGCCAGCATACCTGCTAACAGTACGGATATAATAAACTTCAATTTAGAATTAAGCAAAGAATCTAATGACAGTAATCATGTACAAGCTTCCATTTACTGTATCTAAATTGCCCAGAGTTCAACAGAATAGCTTGCATTCACTTAGGAGTAATAGTGCAGGCTAAAACAACCAGTTTCTCTTGCGTGTGTCAGCAGGACTAATGGAATAAGGGAAGGACTGTGGCTGGGAAGTCACTGCAGGGCGTCAGGCACGCTCTGGTGGCGTGGATTGTTTGCTGCCTTTGTGAGAGCAGTATTTCTTCAGCTGTTAACTAACCAGAAGTTGTTCAGAGACATAGGTGGGTTGCTTCCATCATCTGTGCCAAAGTCCATGGAGATTGTAGATGGAGATTTTGTTGTAACTGTTGGAAGTGCCCCAATAAACAAACATAGAATCATAGAATGGTCTGGGTTGAAAAGGACCACGATGATCGTTGAGTTTCAAACCCCTGCTATGTGAGGGTCACCAACCACCAGATCAGGCTGCCCAGAGCCACATCCAGCCTGGCCTTGAATGCCTGCAGGGATGGGGCATCCCAATAAAACTCTTGCTACGGGTTAGCTTGTCTGTCATTGGTGTGCATCCTTTAAGCTGCAAGCATTGTCCCTAGAAGTAGAGCTTGATACTGTGGCGTTTCCATTGAGGTTGGCTTTGTTCTCCTCTTTCTCTGCACTGGCTAATTGATGTGAAATTCATTCCCATCCGTTTGTCTGCTGAGATTCGGTCTAGCTGAGACAAATCCCCGTCCTGTGCTTTGTTTGTGAACACACTGTGACTTGGAGCTGAGCAAATTGATATGCTGTTGGCTTGAGAAACTGCTGCAGAAGCCGGCCAAGCTGGCAGCGGTTACCCAAGCAAAGCACGGAAGATTTAAGAGGCAGGGTTAGTGCACTGGGGCTATTTTTATGCTGTTTTTATTAAATACTTCAGAGGCAGGGGAAATGCATCTTCTCAAGCAACTTCTGCAACAACTGTTGTGTGTTTGAATTGCACAGAACGAGTACCCTGCTGTCTGATTGCACTGGGCAAGGCTACTGATGCAGTGCTTTCCCATGCAAAATTATTCGCCTTGGTCTGAGTCTTTCACTGCCTAATGAAATAGTCATACGGGAAGTGCTTTGGGACGGCTCAATCTGTGGCTCTTAATGCTTCTGCTGTGTTATTTAAAGATGCAGACACATGTTGATGTGAAGTAACAGCTGTGCAGGCTGTTTTCAACCTGTATAGGTGATAGCCAAGCTGCACAGAGAGTTGTAGACTGTGTTCAGTTGGTTTATCACTGAATTGTTATTAGTTTTTTAAGGAGGACCTGGGAAACAGGTAGACTTTGTAGCTGTCTAGCTGTTCTAAATACATACAACTAGGGCTCCAGAAGATTTTAGTTTGCCTGCTTCAGTGCAAACAGTTGTGAGCTGGATGTGGCTCTGGGCAGCCTGGTCTGGTGGTTGGTGACCCTGCACATAGCAGGGGGTTGGAACTGAATGAGCACTGTGGTCCTTTTCAACCCAGGCCATTCTGTGACTCCATGATTGTTTTAAACTTTTCTTAGTGATGCTTTTTGTTATATGGTAAGTACATTGAGATTCTTCTTCTTACTTCCACATCAGATGGTGTGCTCTCGCAGAGAGGGTCCCTGCCACCCTGTGCTTATAGGGTGGATAAGATGATGCAAGGATGCAGCCATTTCTTGTGTGGAACGTGTCAGCTTTTTAATAGTGCACGATTACAATGCAGAACCATTTAAGGCACTAATTGGAAAATATTGTATCCATTTAGAATTGCAGAGAAAATATATAGGTAAGCAGAGTGTAATTACCCAAAATGGAATTGGCCCAAGACTTGAAATCCATACTCCTGCAAATAGCGCGAGGAGATTTTTAATGACTGGAGATGATCAGGCTTCAGTTTCTTGTCTTGTCCAAAAGGCAACGTTTACAGCAGAAGCAGCACTGCAGGGAGGGACTGGTTGCACCATGCTGCAGTATCACCACGCTCACACAATGGGCAGCACAGTTCTTCCTCAACCACTGGGTTCCCTTCATTGGACTCCACCAAGCTGAGCATCAGTAAAATAAGGTTCTGCTTGACCAGAGACAAGTGCAAACCAAAACGTTGCAGCCATTTGTAACATGTTACTTATGGACAGGATAGGAATGCCTTTATTTTGCACTACAATGACACAAAAATTGGAATTGTGTAATTAGAATATTGTCTCTATACTGCATGTGTAGAGAAACAGGGATAATCAGTTGGAGCACTTATTGCTATTGTGCATATTGCAGATAAAGTGATTCTTCTGAAATAGAAACCAGGCACAAGGAAGTTGGCATTGCTTGCCCAACTGAAATCCTCATTCTTAAGTAATTACCAGGCTAGAGTTGAGCTAGGGATGCTAAAGATGAATTAAAGATCTTCCCATGTTTACAGAATCGTGTGTAAATGGCACTCTTTCCTCTCTTAGATGTTGATTGTGGTGCTGAGTGCAAGAACATAAATCATTAAATGGCCCACCGATGTCATCGGTGCTTCCACAGAAAGTCATTGTCAGAGAATACATTCTAATTCAAGGTTAATTAGTGTAACGTTAAAATTATGTGTTACAAAAATTAATTACTCACTGGGTCAAAAAGTCTGTTAAAAAGCTCAATGCTTTGTATCTGCTTATCCTCCTTCCAAATAACGTCTGTCTGTGCCACCCTGCTGAAGTATGCCCAGCAGGAGAAGGGTGAGCTTCTGCTGCAGGTATCTTCTGCCCCACCTGCAGGTCTGGCACCACGGTTGGGAAATTGGCTCACAGTCCCCATTAGTGGATAAATGAGTTGCTCACCTTGTTCACCACTGCTGCATCAAGAGATTTATAGGCAGGCGTGGGCTGCTGTAAGTCCAGATCCGGAGCACTAGGATGCTATGTACCGATATTAGTGTATATCTGCTATTAGTACTCAGTAATTCATAGCATAACTACAATTCTCCAAGCTGTTTTTTGACTAGCTTTGATGCTCTTGGATGTTGCAGGGCAGGGCTCTGCTCCACTGGGCATGCGACAGAGGACACAAGGAGCTCGTTTCAGCACTGTTACAGCACGCTGCCGACATTAACAGCCAGGTAAGAAAGGAATGAAAACAGAACTTGTGTGCTGTTTGTTCTGTGGCCTCCTGACCAACTCCAGAGCAATTTCTTTCACAGCATTACACAGGAGAATGCTCAAAAGTGTCTGAGCTGAAGGGGCAGCAGCGTAATGCACCAGGCTGGGAGCTGCCCTGGTTCAGCTGCAGCTCAACAAGTGGTTCCTTCTGGCCAGCAAGCTGGAAGCTCCCCGCACTCACAACTCAACGCTCCTAGTTTTGTCAGCTGGCTGTAATGAAGGGCTGCCCTGTGTAATTGTGATTGTGTTCGGAAATAATCGTTCAACATATTTCTGTCAGATGGTGATTGACTGCTCTTTACCAGCGTGGCTTTTATAGGCTTTGTTCTCCTGCCCAGTTTGGACAGAGATGCTCTCCTTTTGACAACTTTGCAAGCTCTTTGCAGCGAGATGGCTTCATCAGCCTTGCAGAAGGTGCTGTGGGAATTTGTACAAAGTGGACCTTCACCACACTAGTGGCATGGCATGCCCCATTGTCAGCCCAGAGCCAGCCTTCCAGCGAGCTAGCAGGCAGTGCATCAGATGCATCTGGGGAGAGCTTCCCTTTGAAATGAGATGGAGGTGGGGCCCACCACCTGCCCGTCCCCCTTAACCTGACAGCCTGGGAAGTGGTTCTGTTTGAAATGCTGTACTGTATCAGCACACAGGGAATTCATTTTTTGGATAACTATCTCATTTCTTTGGAGGTAAAGTCTGACTCCTAGAAGAGAAGGCTGAGGGGAGAATTGTCTTATTTTTCTCCAAACTTCAATTTTCTGTTAAATTCTTTCCATTCTTTTTTCTTTATGCATTGCACATTTTCTAACCAGTTTATTTTTGGCCAGTAACAAAAGGTTAATAGTGGCCATAAAAAGAAAATCAATCTTTGACATTTTTTTTTTTTACACCAAAGTAATAAAGGAGAATTTTTATAAAGGTCCTGCATTGCACGTAGGTGTGTTCCCAGGGAAGGCAGGCGCGTTTTTATTCTCAGCCATATGTAAGTTGCAATAACATTTTGAGACTTCATGACCTAATGTTTATTTCTTCTTTATTTTGACCTTTACTCTCTGAGAATTCACACCCAGAGAAGAACCAGAAAGAGTTTTTGAAGAGTAACCTGAAGAAGAAAGGGAGAGGGAAAAAACGTGGCTTCCTAAGCAGCCATAAACACTGCAATGTCTGCTATTACACATTACCAATTGCACTGTCAGTTAATGTGTGGGCTATGAAGAACCATGGGATAGGTGTATGGGGATCTCTGGTGACTTGAAGCAGTAGTGCCATTATTCCAGCCTGCACATATGCCTTGCTCACTCTTTACTGCCTTATTTTAGTTCACCCGTAGCAATGCTTACCTTGTGGAAGCACTTGAAACCTCTGGATCTGGATCTATTACTCCTCGTTGTTAAACAGGCAGCTTGGAGCAGGAGGAGAGCTTGCCTGGCTCCACTCATTCTCACAGCATGCTCCAAACAGCCCCGATTCTGGGAGTGCGGTGTTTTTTGCTTTAAGTGGTGGTACTGCAGCTTCAGAAGGGCGGTTCATTAATGTCACCGAAAAGCTGCAGCCATTGAGTTCTCTGATTGTTCATAATTAGCTCTAATAGCACATTTGACAAGCGGTAACCGATTGCCGTGGGCAAAGGGATACAGAAAGGCAACAGGCTTCTCTTCACGTTGAAAAGGGACGTGTATGCAATTGAATTACCTAAATCTTTGGAGCCAGAGGCCATTTCCAAGTGGGTGGTGTTACGGTGTTTTGGAGCCCTGCTGGAAATACCCAGAGCTAGGGATCAGGCTGAAAACAGCCTCCTGCTGCTGCAGCTCTGCTTGCTTAAAATGTAGGCTTTTAATTGAGTGGTGAAGGGAGGGGAAGAGGAGCATATTCATAACGCAGTAGTTACAAAGCAGCTCAGACAGCATGATTGTAATATCAATTTCTAGCTTTAAAATATACGAAGACATGAATAAGTTTCCCTTGCAGAAGGTCAAGCGACAAAGGAAAGCCTTTTTACACTGTCAAAGCGTCAGTTGTGACAATTTTTCCTGCAGCATTTGCCCTGGCCTTGGAAAGGAGGTTTCAAAGCAGGGGGCATTGGATGCTGGGTGCACAGAATTGCACCCCAGCTTTGTGCTGCCATGCAGCTGTGCATCCTCTGTGTTCCCTGTGCTTTCAGAAGGATGAAGGGCATCATAGTCTAATAACTGCCCATTGAGAGGAAGAACAGCAAGTAGTATCTTGTAACACCAAAGCAGTAAACTTGAGACTTGCCCCAGCCTTGCTGTCTCTGCACATCATTGTGCAGTTCACATCATCAGCTTATCAACATTATACTTACATATAGAAAATAGCACTGTAATTTGGCTACTTTGGTCACGATCCAAGTTCTAACTGACCTGTTTGCTTTGTTTGCTGACCTTTCAGCTCCTCAGTAAAGGCACAGGTCACTGTACGAAGATTTCACACCTGTTGTCAGTAAGTTTTCCAGTCACCCCTGGGCCCTCAGGGCCTTGGGAAGGAAACTTGAGAACCGCAGCTGGAAATCACCAGGTTGGGAAGTTTGTTGCCAATAGGAGTGAGTTTTATTTTATTCATTTGTCCGCACCTGTAACTTCACTGAAAGTCATTAAGCATCCCACACTGTCTGCAGTGAGGGCTGGTTGCTCTCTCTCATACCTGTGTGAATGTTGCATCTATGTGCTGAACTAATTCACACCAGGCAGCTCAGCTGTCTGAAGTCTATTTTGTTTCCTTTAAGAGTAACACAAGAAGTGTGGCTGCTTCCCCAGCCTATCTTTTCTCCTAGTCCCCTGCCAAAAGCCCCAGCGGGCAGCAGCTCTCCATCTGCATGCCAGCATGCTTTTGAGTCATAGGACTTCTGGAGCCTGGGATGGGGAGTAGCAGTCCCCTCATAATACCTTCACGTCCTCATTGGGGAAAAAAAAAAAAATAATCTTTTCAAATGGAGACAATACAAACATAATAAATGACAGGGAGGGTTCATCTCCCTCATGACTCAATCCTTCTCAAACAACATTATTATTGACTGGCCTATTGGTTGCCAAAAAAGAAAATCAATTGTACTAGAGGTGGTTGCTGTGCCACAGATCATGGTACTAACCCAGCAGAGACAGGTTGATTTTTATCAACTGAGCCCAAAGACTAATCTCCACCATTAGCTAAAAATGAAGTAGGAATTACGGATGTGTTGAAGATTGCTAAGATTGGTGGCCAGTTGGTTTTGTTTGCAAGGCCTTTGCGTTTTCCTGTCTGACTCTTGAATGATTGCATGTATAGAGTAAAAAGAAGCCAGAAAAAGTCTGCATGTCACTGCCTGCTTGTTTTCTTTTTAACTGCATTTATTCAGATTTTACAGCAAAAAGGGGAACTACATCAGCATGGGCCTCATGTTGGAGGTGCAGTGCAGACAAAGCAGTAGCCAGCTAGCGTGCATCCATCCCTTCCCTGCCTATTTCTCTGTATCTGAGAGAGGTGTTGAGGAGATCAGCATAGGCATCCTGGTGGTTCTTTATCAAGAGACACAGGTCCCGGGCTGCACTTTCACAGCTTTCCACTCCCCATGGAATGTGTGCATGCCTGTGTAGCCCACCAGCTTTCCTGCAAGCCTATCTGTGCAAATGCACCTGTAGACGAAATGCCAGCCATCAAAATACTCCACTGTTAGGACCATTCTAACCTTGTCAAAATAAAAATACCCGAGCTGTGAGCGCTTTCATTTAATGTCCCAATATAAATTTCCCCCTAAATATGCTGAAAGCTTGGCTAATAAAAGCATGAGGACCCTCTCCTGGATCTGCAGATTGCTGCAGAGGTTTGGCATAGTTATGCTCCCAGCAAGCAAATTCTGCAGGTTCTGCTGACCTGACCATTGCTGCAGTGGGAAGGCACAATGGCAAACAGATGAAGAAACTAAACAAAGATGAAAGGCAAAGCAATGGGTAATGAGAGCAGAATTATTAACCACGATAGTTTTCTTCTTTCCTTACAGCCCCCAGTCCCTATCTCAATATTTCTGTAGTCAGCTTTGCCAAGGAGATCTCAGAAGACTGCAGGCTTATACCCCTTCAGTCTTGACATTGTTGCCAATGGGTGTGAAATCCATTAGCCAAAAGAAAGGAAAGATCTGCTTAGTGACAGAGGGTAGCTTTCTACATTAAAGCATTGACATGGTGCCAGTCACACAGTTATTAGAAGTGGCACAGCTCCATGTCTCTCCTGCAGGTCTCTCTGTGGAATGTAGATTGGCAGCAGGTTGAATGTTAAATGGTCACCACTCAGCAGATGCTGATTTTACCTACTGGGAGAAAAGTCCCTTTCAGCAGAAGCATTTGCAAAATATTTGCAGCTCTAAATATATGCTGAGGGATGCAGAGACTTATCCCTGGGTTGCTCTTCAGCTTCTGAAGACACCTCAGGTCTCAGCAGCACAAGCTGTGTATTATAAGGACAAGAAGAAGTTTCCTTCTGCCTGTGCATGCCGATTTTTTGTTGCATTGTCTCTTCACATCTTCCAGCTTGACATGTACAGCCTTTGTTTCTTCTGCTCCCTGTAGACATATGAATCATTGCTTCACTGCTGGTGCAGCAAAGCAGTTGGCACCTCTGCTCAGGCAGCGCGTGCAGCACTGCCTGCAAAGCAGGCTGAGACAACTGAGTGCTTCTGTGTTATTAGAGTGGTCATTTCAGGACCCACACAGCCCTTTCAACCTCTCCATGCAATACAGGCATTTGAAAAAGTGAAATCCAAGAGCCAGTCCTGAAGAGCCAGCAGTAGCCCCCACTGTTACACCCTCAAAATCTAAAGCTGCTCTCAGGGTAATCAGAATGCAGGGATTAAATCCAAGGACCGGGTTTCTGTGAGTCCCTGTAAGGTTGTGTGGCACATGGGCATCACCTTGTTCCTTCATAGGGGCAGGGCCAGCACTGGCATGCGATGGCCGCAACCTCTGGGAGCGCCCACAGGGACAGCCAGCAGCAGCTGGCTGTTAGGTGGACATGCATAGCACTGTGTTGGCTGGCATGCTGTGTTGCAGATCTGGAAGAGAGGTCTTATTCCTTACTGTGTCTGTCTTTGCAGATGCAGGAATCAGCCTTACCTCAAATGCCTCCCTGGGTGGACGTGGGATGGTCCCAAGCCCCTTTGTCCCAAGGTCATCTTTGACATAAGCACATGTTTAAGTCCCTGTAATTTGTGAAGGCATTGTTGGAAATGCTTTAGCCCCTCATTAAGGTATTTGGTTAGCTGCACAAACAGGATACCACTGGCAACCAAGCTGGTTTTTCAGGTGGACGCATCACATTGGAATGGTCTGCCGCCTTGCTTCATTTCCTATATCCCAGGCATTGGGCTTTATTGGAGAAACAACCTTTGCCAAGCAACCAGCTACTCTTTGCTTAGGAGAGGTAGTTCCTGGAGCATTTGCATTCAGCTTTCCCTGTTCTGAAGGAGCTAAATTCCACCAGTGACCTTCTTCCTAAGGACTTTTCAGTATGAGAAAGTCTGATCTTGCTTCCCAATGGAATTCTGTACTCATGCATTGTCAGTTGTCTTTTCCTGTTTGGAAAACAAATGCTGAGCTCACTGTTGGGACATCTTGAATTTGCTGGCTTTGATGCAAAGAACTTCTGCTAGTTTTTCTAAAAAAGATGGACTTCCTTCCAGTACTTTGAATGCCAGGACAGTAATTTTTTTTCATGTTTTTTTAATAAAGATTTTAAGTTAGATTTTGACTAATTCACTCATACCTGTTGCTTGGCTTCGTGGGTTGTAAGTGACAAAACAGAATTCAAAATGGCAAAGCTCATTTAGGAGATCCCTATCCCTTGATTTTTATATTTCTTTTCCGCAGCAGCTGTCAGTGCAGGACTCCTAGCTCAGTAGCATGTCTCCAGCAGTAGGAATAGTGAATGCTAAGCAGACAGAACAGGGTAAGCAGAAGGGGTTTTTTAATGTATTTACCTGAAGTCTGCGGCTTGGAGGCTCCTTAATCAATTCCGGTTTTTCTAGATTTTTCTTTGATAAGTTTCTCTCCCACCTCTTTGGATCCAAATCTTCTATGCCAGGTGTAGCGCTGTGGCTTAGCTGTGCATTTGCTTCCACTTGCCACAAGTATTTCACGTGATAGCCCATCATTCTGGTGTCATGAGAAACAGTAATTGTTTCCCCCCTTGCCTTTTCTGTTCTGTTGACTTCATCAGCCTCCTCGAGCCCTCTTAATCACATTTTTCAGATTGAGAAGTTTAATTGCAAATTACTCATTTAGTTGTACCCCTCTTGGAAGCTGTCTAGTAATGTTACACCTCTATAATGCTATAATATGGGATGGAAAATACCACGATAATAGCAGGGTGGCAAAGTCTTTGACTACACCAAATGAGAACAAGCCCAAGTGCAACAGCCACAGATGTAGACACGAAGGAAAAGAGCTGCTTACCTTCAGAAGGCCCCAGCTAAGCAGGAATCTTCAAAGGGAAACACCCTCACCTCCACTGCTAACCCTTAAATGAGGTCTGGGAAGAGGTGGATCCTGGCTCCAGCCCTTCTGGTCACTTAGGTTCACTGCACACACCTGAGCTCCCCTGGGTTGGCCCTGCCTTCCACCAGGTGCTCAGTCGCTGCCTCAAGCTCTGACTCAGCATTTCTGGTACAACTTCCTAGAATTATTTCTAGTTCTTCCATAGAATCATTAAGGTTGGAATAGGCCAGTGAGATCATCTAGTCAATTCATCTGTGTTTTCTTTCAGATGTTGCTCTCTCTGTTACCCAGCTGTAATGCAGTACGAAATTTCACAAAGCAATGTAATGGTGCTTTCTTACTCCTCCTCTTTCTATTAGTGCCTTCTTTTTGTTAACTACCTGAACACAGAGCTGGTGGTACCATAGACAGCCCGCACAAATCCATTGGAACGACCACCAGCAATTGCGTGCGTTCATCTTTTATTCCTATTCAGCCTTTACCCCTGCAATCAGCTCAGCTTGGCTGGAATTGATCACCCTGTCCTAAGGAAGGTTTCTCACCAAATGAAGGCCTGAGCACAGGTGAAGCTGGAAGGTGCTTTGAAGCTTTCTGCTGCATTTGTTCTCGGGTCAGGACCTGGCTATCTGCAAGCTGAGTTCCAAAGCTTGAGAAATTGGTAAACTTCCATCATCTAAATCTGTTTCTCCTGTTCCAGCCAATTAAACATTAAAATGAGCGTGACAAATAAGTGTTCATTTCTGGGTCAATAACTCCGTAGTATGTCTGTGACATGACTGGCTGAGACAATCCATTTCAGTACAGTCCTGGGCAACCTGACATCTTCAAGTATGTAATTGCTTTTATACAGAAAGAGAAGTAATAAGGATAATGTAGCTATCAGGCCTCGACTCACCAGTTCAAAAACTTCCCCTTGCCAATCAAATTTCTTTGATATTCAACCCGTTTTAGTCTCGTTCCAAAGGCATTCTTGTGCTGTCAGAAAATATCCTAATTGATAGATGCATTTTCTCCAGTGTGAGATGTTACCTCCTTGAAGATGCTCAGCTTTGTCCACCAGCCAATTAACCATCTGTAGGAAGAGTGCTTAGCACACACTTCATGGCACTAGGCAGGGTTGCCTCGTCCCTCCCCGTTCCCCTTCCCCTATTATATATATATTTTCTCAGCACTATTAGATTATTAAATGCTTAATGACTATTCCATTCCTGCTAACTATACTTTTGATGAGCTGCAGCAATAAAACTTTGGAACGGCAAAGTGCGTGTCTGGTTCCTTTATAGGAAGGGCACATTTGGGGAGCTGAAGTAATGGGGGATAAAACTCAATTAATGAATAGAAATAAAAAGAAGTAAATGAGGTAATCAAACTCAGAGAAATTAGTATTGGCAGGTTCTGAGTGATGCTTTTGGATGAACAATCTTTCAGAATCCTTCCTTGTATGCTGCTGCCGTCTCTTTATTTATTATTAAAATAACATGATCCATGAGGCGCTCGGGGTGACTCCCAGCCTAGCTAATTCTAATTAATCCAGTCAGGGAGAGCAGCAGGGTAAGTGGAGCAGTCTATCGGATTGAAATTCATAACTTAATTGAGGTCAAAGTCCCGGGTTGGGAGAACAAAAGTCTTTCGCTGGGACCAGGCAGATCAATAGCAATAAATATCTGGCTTGGATACAAGGAGCTTATAGTGACGGATTATCTGACACTGGTCAGAGGTCTTGGTCTTGTTAAGGGCAGCGTCCTGTGGCATGTACGGGATAGGGTGACTTTCATCAGCGTTCCTCCAAAACCCTGAGGAGCCCATAAAGGGCTCGTGGGAGCCAGAGCAGGAGGAAGCCCATAAAGAAGCCCACATGAGTCATGCTGGTGCTTGGATTCGGTTCCTCCAGGTACGGGTCTCTCGGAAGAGGCACAAGGGCACGTGTCACATTAGTGCTGACGGAGGTTGGAAGAAGTTGCTCAGGCTTACAGGAACCTGGAGCTAAATCACAGCTTGTCCACAGAAAGACCTTTAGGATGGGCGAGCTGAGCTGCATGCCAAGTCTGTATTTATAGCGTGTTTACAGAAGAGGAGAGGGGAATGTTGGAAGAGGGAAGTGTAAATAACCACCAAGGTAGATCTGTCGTGTTAGAGAAGCCAAAAGAAATGGGATTTCACATGTTCATCAGAAATGGAGTGTCTCTGCTCCAAGCTGTGAGATGTCCCCTCTGTCTGTATGGCTCTGTGTGTGCTGGTGATGGCCAGGGGATGATCCCAGGGGAAGCAGCAAGGCCCTAACCTGTGGCATTATGGCAACTCTGCCCTGTTCATGAGCGCTGCAGTATTCAGCAACCTAAGAAGCTTCTCTGAACTCTGAAGGTAGATACTTCAGCTGGTGCTCAGTATTAAAATGCTATCTTCACCCAGTCCGTTTGTTATTAATGCAATATTTATGCAGATTCAACTATTCTGCTCGTATCCTCTTCGTAGAGGACAAATATTGCTGTGGTCAGCAGTCGGTACATCTCTGATGGATGTTGTTCTGCCAGTGTACTTCAGCACAGCTTGGAAGTGAGATGGAAAGTGCAGCTCGGGCACAGCCAGTGCCTGGTTGCTGTGCTCCCTCCTCCCCATTAATGCTGGATAAGGCTAAAGCACCTGTTAACATCTGGCTTGCCAAAAATCAGAAGATCTCTTCACCTCTAGTCTAATAGTCAGGTTTTTGAGTAATTTCTCTTGCACCTTTCATGTTGTTATAGAAGCTAACAGAGTAATACAGGCATACCATCGTGCAGCACAGTTCTTGGATTGCACCATGCATATGCTGAACGTACAGAACTTTGAAATGGTATTTCCCTGTAACTTGAATCATAGTTCTGATAAGGTTTTGGAGCAAAACTTTGAAATATGGATGTTATCATTCTTTTTGCTCGGCATAGAAACACACCTGTAATGCAGACCAGCTATTTGAAATATTGAGAACCAGCAGCCAAAGTCTACAGAGCCCCTGTTGCTTCAGTGGGGAAGTTCCCTTTATGGCTGCATTAAGAATTGAGTTCAGGTTTCTAATTCCCCAGTTTTGCTGCAGAATCCTGCATGACCTTGAACAAGTCACTCGATTTCTTTCCGTCTTGTTTTCCCATTTGGGAAATGATGGGGCAAATAATTGTTTTTTATCTCACGGATATAACAAGATTATAAAAATATGGTAGTTCTAAGACCCTGAGAAAACGGATCAAATGAAATTAAACAGATCTTGCAGTCCAGATGAAATGAGATGAAACAAGCATGAAACTATTAGGGAAAGAAATGTTTCTTTATCTTCTACAAATAAAAATGCAAAGTGATTAAGTGGCTCTTTTCTAGCTATTAGCAATAACAGCCCTAGCCAGCTGACTTTTGCCACCCTCGAAAATTAATTTGCGGGGTACAGTCTTGAATTTAGTGTGCTTCCAATAAATACCCCTAAAAATGTTGTCACCTCCTCCATGCACTGTGTTAGTGCTGTGATCATACCACAATTACTCGCCCTACAACTAAGAAGTGGCTGCTCTAAGTGAGATGCTCTAACAGAATGGTTTGCAAATTTATTTGAATTGATTTTCTCTTTTTCCTTCTGCAATATTTCCTTCCTTTATTGTACATCCAGCAGTATTTTCGGAAAGAAAGGAGAAGGAATGGGAATAGTGCTAAAGGTTATTGTTAGCCAGGCTGGTTTCGGAGCTCTGGTGTGTCACCAGCAACCCTGGCTTGGATGCAGACCAGGGTAGGGCTGGCATGGGGCTGAAGATGGGGCTGGAGGTGGCTGTGTGTGCATGGAGAGGAGGAAGGCCCCAGCTTCAGAGCTGTTTTCCTGCTCTGGCTTGGTGCTCAGTGAGAAATGTCACCCTTTCAGCTGGGCACTCGAAACAAGGTGGTGATTAATGAACAGAAAGGCGAACAGTAAGGAAGCAGTTGTGAGTGGCTGGCTTTCTGCAACACAGAGAAGCATTTCAGACAGCAGCAGGCTGCAGGAAAAGCTCCCTAGGTGCATGGGCTCAGCCAGGGGCAGGTTACCTGCCTGCAGGAAATTTCAGCTTCTTCTTCTTTCCTTTTTCTTTCTGAACTCAAGCTTTAATCACAGCCGCACTCAGATGCAATCTGAGGCTGAAGCCAGATCCCGTTGCCCTCTCTGTGTTGCCCTATTCCCTCTGCTGTTGTCAGGATATTTCCGAGCGATGCTCACCGATTACATGGCAATTTGCCTTCTGAAGCGGTGTGAAATTGAGCATTGCACTTTAAATTCCTGTGGTCCAACTCGGAAGAGCCGTGTGAAGTCAGGGCTCAGCAATTGCAGGTGATCGATTTTTCATAGCTTGATAACCGAGCACTTGTTGTTGAACAACAGGAGGTGGTCGTGAGCACCCACACCTCCAGCCCTAATTGCAAAGCAACGAGGTTAATGCCAACCATGACAGCGTTCACAGCTGAATGTTTCGCAGCAGCAGAAAAGCTGGGAGCTGTGCTGACTTCTGCTTGTTAATTTCTCTCCTTGGATGGAAAAGTTCAGTGTGGATGTGGTCAGCTGCACTCATCAGCTGCTTAGAAACAACTTGCTAAACCACAGCAGCTTGGAGTCATCAGTCTTTACGTTGTGGTTTATGAATGTGTATCTATTAGAGTCTAAAACTGAAGATGATGTGAACTGGAGCATATGTGGGAATCATTTATTTTGACCCGTATTACATCATCTTATTTTTCCTTTTTGTCTGTATCAGCTCACATGGCTCTCTTGTGCACGTGTACATAGTAATACAGAGCAGCTCTCTGGATTTATGTAAGAACAACTACACAGTCACAGAGAAACTGTGAGAAGCATGGACAGGCACATCGATAGGTTGGTTTTGCCCTTGTTGCAGCTGGTAGCAGTGCCAGTCAGGGCATCAGGCAAGAGCAAACACTGTCCCCATCCCAAAGAGTCCCTCTTGGCACCAAATGCAGTGCGACAGGTAGGGCAGTCAGAAAGGTTGAGGGAATGGAAGTAAGAGAGGAGGAAAAAGAGATCAGCAGAAAAATGGCATTCTTGGCTCGGTGCTTCCAAAGGCAGTGCCAGCAGTGACACTGAGTCATGGCAAGGCCCTCTTACACTGAGGGCTTAAAAGCTGGTAAGGTGTCATTACCAAGGGCTTCTGATGAAGGGTAAACCTGTGAATTCCCTACTGAAATCAATGGGACTTTTATCTACACGTATCTCTGGGCTGAATGCATCCCTTTCTTTGATCAGTGTTGGTTTTTATCAAGTCCTCAGGGAGATAAATTCAGTGATGGGGAAAAAATGGGAGACTTTTCATAGAGGAAAAGAGAAAATTGATTCATTTGCATAGGAATGTATCACAGCTGTACCCCATGCAGAAAATGTTTCCTCTTGGGACAGGGTGATTTAACAGGCTGCAGAATGATTCCTAAATCTAAGCAGACAGTGGCAACTCATGGTGGCCCTGCTTTTCTTCAGGGATGCTGCTTTCCACCTTGTGCCCAGCTGCTCTCCAGGGGGTCAGCATCCACTTCAACATCAGAATTTGCTGCTCCTAAATGTGCCTTAGTGATACTCCCCAGCTGGGGAATTGCCCAGCTAGGCTTGCCAGCTGCAACCCGTCTTATTTGATGTGACTGCTTGTTAGTTCCTATGCCAGCATCCCCTGCATCACCAAATAGCGTATAGAGACCCACCTCTGTTTTTCAATCATTGCTCTGTCCTGGAGATGCTCGCTTTGTAGCTGCTGCTATATTTGAGTTGGCTGTGCATTCCATGCACCTGGAGTTGGAGGTGGTCATGGATGGTCCAAAAGATGAGAAAATCCACATGAGGTTGTGGTGTGGGTTCCTCTTAGCAGTGCTCTTCAAGCAAATTGATGGCTCCTTTTTCGTGGTTCATTTTCAAGGGATTAGGGAAGGATTTCTGCAGCTCTGCAGAAGTTATAAGAGAGAGGGAAAAAAAAGAGAATTTTGCCATGTTTTGTTCATTAAATACATTTTCTTGAAAATGCAAGTTCTAACTGTTGCTGCTGCTCACTGAGTCATTAGTATTCGAGCTTTGTTTTTGTGTCACCAACTTTAGGTCCTACTCAAACCCTGGGGATTTCTGTTTTAGATGCTGTGTTAAGAGATCCCCACACTGGGGGCATCCCCAGACTCTGGCTGTCCCACTCCATTCGGATGAGGTGTGCAGGTCTCTTTGGAAAAGCAGCCTTTTAGAATCATTGAAATGGAAAAGACCTCTAAGATCACCAGGTCCAGCTGTCCACCAATGTTACCCACTAAACCATGTCCCTCAGAGCTACATCTGTGCATTTCTTAAACACACCATGTTGTTTTCCTAACATCCTATTCGCCTGCTAACTGCAGCTCCAGTATCCAATGTTTCTGCATCCACTTTCTGGGCGTTCTTCCATTCTGCTGTGGCCATGGTTAAAAGCAGCAAGGTGCATTGCTTTCCCTTGCACACACTTTTTAACACCTAGGAAGGAGAGTAATGCGTTGTGTGTTTGATCCTTAACACCGAGGGTTTCATTTTGCTGCAAAAAAAATTTAAAAAATAAAAAAATTCCTAAGCAGTGCTTAAGACTGAGATTCAGGAGGTTTCAAAAAGGCATCAGTTAAAGCTGCCCGCGTTGTGATAGCCAGCGAGTGGATCTTTCAGATGTCAGAGCATTCCCTGGAGGCTCACATTATTAATATCTGCCTTATGACAAGGTGGCTGTGCTGATGCCAGGTTTTTTTTCCTAGCCAACGTGATTAATTTTTTTTTCCCCTTTCTTAATATCTCAGAGCCAGATGCTTCTAAATGTCCTCATAGGGGTGTATGGCCGTTCCTAACCGCTCCTCCTTCTCCCCCACCCTTTCCAACTAATTCCTGTAATGGCTCCAGAGATGCCTTTTGTACAGTCAGAAAAAGCAAAACTTTGGGAGCATCCAAAGATGATGGATTTGACATGTGCAAATCTGGCTTCCTGACATTCCTGGTGGGTTGTGAGCTCAGTGCCACGTAGCCTGTCTATAAGGTTTTCCTTTAAGAGCGTGCTTATTTGCCTAGCACTTTACAAATTATGTACGCTCAGAACTACCGAAATGTAGGCATTTCTGGTGGGGAGGATGGCAGTGAGTGCTGAATGGGCATTTTGGAGAAAGCAAGGGAAGCTCTGACTGAGGCACACGTTAACTGTGGGAGGTGCCATGGATCTGCAGGCACCCACTGATTTTAAGGACTTCAAAACTTTGCGTCGTTGGTCCTTTACGCTTTGCAGTACTGAAAAAGGTCTTTATTCTGAAAAAAAAAAACAAAAAACAAACAAACAAAAAAAAAACAAAACAGAAACAAATTATTTTTGGAGCTCTTGTTTGAAAGTGTGACTGCACAGGCTGGAGCTTCACCAGCACGGAGCCCACAAGACCTTAGCAAGCTGTACAGGGGTGGTTTCCACTCAATAAGCTCATCTTTGTGCCACATCTATCCATCAGTTATCCTCTAGATAACAGATTCATGCAACATCTGTATATATCCCCACCTATGTCACCTATCTGGATTTCAGGGGATTTTGCCTGGGGGAAACCCTGAACCCCAGAAACAGAATGGTTAATTGGAACAATATGGTCTTTAAGGTCCCTTCTAACGCAAACCATTTGATAAGTCTACACATAGATTAAGGTGTAGATGCTTAGTGCCTGGCTTTCCTGGCAAAAGCCATAAATTAAGATGCCTCAAAACCAGAGCTTCTAGCTCAGGCACCAGCAGGCAGCCCTTCAGCCCACAGCAGAGTGGGAATGGACTTAAAATTAACCCGAGTTTGGAAAACAACTAGCACTGCTTTATTTGTCCATTTAATTGAATTATATGCAGCTGTGTAAGCATGCTGACCCACAGACGTAAATTGCTCCACCCTACCCCTTCCCATCCTTAATTCTTTCATGTTGATGGGGCTGTTGGCTGGAGAGAGAGAGGAAAAAAGGCTGGAAATCAAGGAGAGCAGCCCAGCCCTATGCAAACCTGTCCCTTCGGTGCAATGCCTGAGTGTCACAGCTGCACTCCCTGTGCTGTGATCTTTGTTGCCATTAAGCTGATTATATCCACTGACGGGTTCATCCAACTAATCCTGCAAGGCTGCAACTGGTTGCTTTTTATTGAAGCCCTGTTTTGATTTTTGTGGTTTTTGTTTGTTTGTTTGTTTGTTTTTTGCTAAGAAATGAAGTCAGTTTGGCTCGGGTGGGCTCTCTAAATGGGTCAGGCTGTGACGGGGACCCACTTTGTAACGTTTGCTTGGTTAATGCAGGAAAATAGGACGCATTAACGGGCTCCACGCATTAAAGGATGCGCTCGGTTTGGGAGAGGGCTGCATGCATTAGGGCTGTGCAGTGGCTGCAGTTTGGGGTGGGTGTGCTGGGATTGGCCATGCTCCCGCTGTTCCCCTTATGATGGATTTGTATTTGGAAGGGGGAAAATAAAAAGGCATTTCTTTGCATTTATGAGTGACACGCTTAGGAAGGGAGATGTTTTCTGCCCCTGCTCCAAGTGGACTGGGAGCACAAAGAACCTATCATGCATTACAGGACATAAATCACAAGTGTGCACAATGGACTGCCACAGAATCATAGGATCAGTAAGGTTGGAAAACCATGATTTTCTGCAGGATTCTGTATCTTCTAAAAGCTGTTCCTTCAGATGCACCCATGCAGCTCTCACTCAGACCCCTCACTTCCCACAGTGGTTATTGTGTCCAAAAGCAAAACGTCATTGTTTCAGATTCCTCAGGATTGTAGAGTCAGTAGATCCTTTGCTCATACCTTGTTTTTATCTGCAGATAACTCAACGTTGCTCTTGTACCTCCCAAGAGTTGTTACAGGAGTTTTGTGTGCAACTTACCTGGCATCTAAAGTGTGCCTCCTGAAAATGTATGTCTTTTTGCATTTATCTGCAGTGATTATATGGAATTCAGGCTGCCCGGAGCTGTGGTGCCCCATCCCCAGATGTGCCCCCAGTCATAGATGGGCTCTGGGCAGGGTTTGGAGCTTAGTGATCCAACAAGAGCCGTTCTGTGATTCTGTGAATTGCTTTCTGCTCAAGCCATCACTTAGGCTGCCATAATTTCAAATGTGTTTATGGGGGGGGGGGGGGCGCAGGTCACACCCCTCAGCCTTCAGGCTTTAGTTCTGGGTTCTTTTCCTTTCCCATGTTACTCAGAGAAGGCAGGATTCTTAGATGTTGGCTTGGGTGAGGGCAGATCTCATTAGAAGAGGGAAGACCTCATGTGGCAAAGGACAGCATGTCCTAATGGTTGCAGCACAGCCCGAGGAGCTCAGCATCCTGCAGCTAATCCCACTGTGGGCTGCATTCCTTGCTTGACCTTGAGCCACCGGCCAGGGGGTGGATGTTCTGTGTGTCTCAGTAACCTGGCAGTATTATGTGCATATATCCCAGGTCTTGCCTAGATTAACAAATCCATATTTGTGAAGTAAGCCTTGATAAATGCTAACTGCGTTAGTACATGTAGGTGAGCCTGGCACAGGAGGTTGGAAACACGCTGTATGTCCGCTGGGATGCACTGTGCTGGAGGCCCTCAGCCAGGGCTGCTCAGCAGGGAGAGACTGTGGTGGGTTGTTCCATCCTCCCGGGGGGGGGGAGCACACATCTGCAGGGAGGGCTGGAATACAACTTTTCCACTTAACATGCTCCCCCATCACCCACTGTCAGCAATGAGATTAAATTCTGTGCGACTGCAGAGGACGTTGCATGATTAAAATCCTCTTTTAGAAATTAATATGTACCATCACTCGGTAGCGCTGTGCCTCTTCTCAGAGAAGGGTATTGTCTCCTGAGCACTCAAGGTGTGAGAAGCCACCAAGGGAAGCTGTCTATCTTGGAATTTTATGCTGGAGCACAGTTGCTCCACTCCAGCTGCATAAAATTACAGGGACCTGGCGACTGCTCCCTTCATGGGGTCATGCAGCTGGAGGAAGGAGCGATAAAAGGAAGGCTTCAAACTTTTTGTCTTGCCAACAACAGAGTAGATTTCCCAAAGGAAAGGGAGTCTGCAGCCACCCATTCCACCCAGAGAGGTGGTGGTGCCCCGTCCCTGCAGACAGCCAAGGTCAGGCTGGATGGGCTCTGAAGCTGTGGGTGTCCCTGCTCAGTGCAGGGGGTTGGACCAGATGGCCTTGAAGGGTCCCTTCCAACTCAAATGGTTCTGTGGTTCTCCATAGCAAAGCTCTCCCATAATGCTGCTTCAAGAGCTGGGAGTGTTTGCAGCTGGTCCTGCTGCCGTTCCCACTGATACACACATGGATGTGGACTCTGTCCATTCACATCCCATCCTGCTCTGAGTCCCTCTTGCAGGCTTTAGACTTCCTTGGCAAATGAGTGCATGCACACTTGCTGCTAGGGTTCTCTCAGCTGAGCAGTGCTGTGCTGGCAGCCTGTCCCAGGGGGCTGCTGTCTACTGGGTTGGTTCTACACCTGGCTGACGTCACACCTTGGCAGCTGGGACCAGGAGGGACAAGAGCAACTGCGTCTGCTTTGCAGCTATTAAGGAAGTTTTGTTTTAGAGTAGGGTCTAGTGCAGGCTGAAGTGATGCTCTCAGGCTCATGCAGGTGAATGAGGATTCACTCCCCATTGTCATTCTTTTACAGTATCTGAAGAAAACTTGCAAACTGTTCATAATTACGAAATATACCAGAGAGTTTGGCTGAGCAGGTTATTATACCAAAAAAGAATAGATAGAATGCTTAGCTGGGCTGTATCCTGGGCTCAACATAAAACTCCAAAGGAGGGGTCTCCAGAAGAGATCCTTCCCCACTGGTAGTCAGCTCTTAAATGGGGTCTAGGAGAGGTGCAGCCAGGCTCCACTCCTTCCATTAGCACAGGTGAATTGCCTTCACCTGTGCTCCTATGACTGACTCATTGCTTGCCTCAGGTGATCAATCAGAGGTTCAGCAGTTCCCATACAAAGGGGAACATTCATCTTCTTTTAAAACAGAAGTCTTGATATTTGTCTGTTTGTTTTTCCCTAGCATAGGTGTAGGAGCTCACAACAATATGTATTTCAGGAAGGAAGGAATCTGATCTTTATTTTCTGTTAAATGTTATTTGCATGGCGTTAGACTTTAAGTAGAACTTGTTGGAGCACTGGCCTGACTGGGTGAACATAGCTCTTCCACTTCTATTGCCAGAGCTCCCAGCAAATCACAGAGTATCCCAAGTTGCAGGGGACCCATATTGATCCCTGATCCTCTTCTCAGTCTTGCTGTGTTCTGAATTCAGCTGTCTGCAGAGGTACACACGTTGGCTGGTTCTATGAGCTGAGGGCTCAGGATTGGAAGGATTACAGAGATCCAAAGGGCTGAAGCACGTGCCCCAAGCATCGCTCTTCTGACCCTTCTCCCCATGTTGGGTACCATGTTCTGGAGCTGGTACTTGGGATGTGGGTGCCTCTGTTCTGGACCCACACATTTCTACTGGAGCTCTTCCACCTGCTGGCACACTTGTGGCCTCAGCTGCTCCACCCTGCTTTTCCTCCAGGGAAGCAAGGATCTGGGGACGTTCACAAGCATGCTAACTGAAAGCAGACACTCCGTTTCCAAAACCGAATCTGGCTTTTAGCAGGGTTGATTTAGGTCAGAATTAATGCAAACACTTGTGTAGACCATTTAGCGTTTAGTTTATGGACCTGTTAAGGCAGCAGGATAATCCCTTTAGATTACCCGTGTAATTCCTAGTGAATATTTATTTTAAAGTGACTTCTGTGCCCTCAGTCATTAGCGGAGGTTGGTAATGCATCTCACAGCTGCCAGCCTCAATGCAACCGCATTCGTCAAGGGGAGGGTTGCTCCTTTTGTCTCCTATCTTCTTTTTGTCCTTTTTAAACCAACTCTTGCTGGCTTAATTCCCCCGAGCTCACCTCGGGGAGCAGCCCCATGGCACTGAGCTGGGCTCAAGCATGGGCAGGCAGCCTCGAGCCCGGGCTGCTCTCAGTTGGGCACCACGGTAGCATCCACGTGGGCTGCGGTGAGGACGGAGCAGGCTGCGGGTTCAAGGACGCCCTTCCACTTTAATGTGCACAGACATGCACCCGCTCACAGGCTGATTGGCAAGGTTAACTCAGAGAGGCTGCAGCTTTTTAAACTGATTTGATTAGACCCGCTACTTTATCCCATTCCCTCCCCCCCCACCCTCTGGGCCCCCCACCTCCTGATCCTTTTAACGCAGCCCTTGCTCCAATAACCAGCCCTTCGGGGGGCTTTTCCCCCCTTTTTTTCCCGATTTTCGTGCTGAATTTGGATGTATTGTAAAGCAGATTATGTGGCCCTATAGGGAAGCTCAGGAGGCAGCATCTCAGTCTCAGGGGTGTGTTTTGTTGTGGCTCAGTGAAGGGCTGTGATCCCCCTCCTCTTCCTCGCTCTGCCTGGCTATGCACCTTCACCAGCTGTCCGTGGGTTTGGACTCAAGCACACATAACCCTCCAGTTCCCCATCTCTCCCAAAACTGGGGACATGAGAGGAATTATGCAGCCAGTAGCCCTTAGTGACTGCAGCTGGTCTCTCAGTTCCATCTAGCCCAGAGGATGCTTCAAGTCCTAGCTCTGATGTTTTGGACACACGTTCCTTCATTGCATAGATTCAGACTTGTTAGGACACCCTGGAGAGCCACACAAATGGGTATGTTTCAGCGGGGCACCCCTGGCAAGCTCAAGGGGCACCAAGGTGCCAATGCTGGGGCTGCTGGATGGAGCCTCGTCCTGCCTGGCTCAGCGCTCCTCTCACAGCACGAAGGCTTTGTGTGCTTCCACTTGTCAGTTCTGGGCTCCATCCCTGGTATTAAGCTGATGTCTGTCATATTAAATACTCCAGGGGAATTCGGAGCCTCGTATCAGCATACATAAGTGCCTCTTGCCAAGTCTCTTTAGTCCTCGTAAATAAATAAGTAAAGCCTATAAATTATAGGCACTCACAAAACCAGAGCACCAAAACTCACAAACCGAAACGACAGGTAAGGGACCAGCACCACTGCATTTTTGGGGACCCTAAAGGGAGATCCATCCGGTCCCTTTACCCCATCTCACTCCTCACCACCATAACTGACCTCAGTGCTGCAGGCTGGGGAGCTCAGCATGGCCGAGGATCCCATCCAGCAAATAGGACCGACCCTCCAGAGTCACCCTGGTGGAACAGCACAGGCTGCAGACAATCCCCAACCCGCAATGTATTAAACCTTGACACACTGCATTACTTAAGAGGTCTCGGGGAAAATTAAAACCCTTTTGACTGGGTTTTGCAATGCAGGGGAAATTTTAGTGACATTTAAAAGGTTTTTCTTGTGTTCCTCTAATGGGATAAATAAAAAAAGGCTTGTTTTAGGCCAGCAAATGGGGGGACAATCCAATTTCCCTGATTCCATCAAGACACTCTTAAAGCATTAGCTTGTGTGGTTTTAAAAAAAAAAAACAACCAACAAGCACACAGCAGCCTGACCCCCTGCATGATGGCTTTGGGAAGTGTCCCGATGTGGAGGCATTCACCCTGCCCAGCCAGCTCAGCACCCTGAGTGGTGGTAAGCAGGTCAGGAAGGTTGTGCAGGGGAAGCACAAGTCCAGTTCATTATTTACTGCAGCAGTCCTCACTGTCCTGCAGGGCTGTGCTCGAGGCTGACGTGCTTTTGCTCTCGGGAGGAAAGAAATGCCACTGAGCAGCAACGCTACTGATGAATGAACGAAATCAAAGAGAGCCCTTAAGTTTATGTTTTTAAGCGGCGTTTCGGTTCCAAATAAATAAAGGTTCCCCGTGGAACCTTCCATTTGCAGTTTGTTTCCGTCAGTCACGAAGATTAATGCATCAACACTTGCTTCGAAGGGGCTCAGGGGATGGGTGATGGGAGATGCTCTCAGCCTTTCACCCTGGGGTCAGCGCTGCCCTGGGTCAGTGGCCCACCAGCCCATGCCATCTGCTGCTCCCGCAGCCCACCCATGCCACGTGTGCTTCTGCACTGCTGTGTGCTGGGACAGATGTCGGGGCCCAGCAAGCTCCCTGGGGCTGATGGGGCAGCAAATGGGGCAGGCCTGCTCTGCACTGTGACCCCAGCCCTCGAACCAAGCAGTGCTGGGGAACTTGACCTTATGCCATGAATGGCGAGCCTGTTCCTCCTGCATCTCATTCACAAACAGAGCATCCCTGAGCATAAATCTGTCTGGTGTAAAGTTGGCCATGCTCTTCCCCAGTCGCCTCCTGATCCTGCTGCATTTCATTAGGAACACTTCTATTATATGGCGAGCGGGGAGCAAGGGCTGCCCATGGAAAGAGCCCTTAAAGTGAAGATCCATTCTGCATCTCACTAATTGTATTTAGCTGGCTGTGTTTTAACAGTATTGTGGTTCCGCTGAGAAATTCCATCTACTGATAGCGGGATGACCCGAGGCAGCTTCCTCCAGATGGCTTTCCTACCTTTATTTCTTCAGTATTGGAACTTTATAAAAACTGGTTGTAAACCTGGCTGGCTGTGAAAGAGCAGCACTAACAAACCTTCTTCCTCTCATTTATATCTCCCTTCTTCCATCAGGGAAAAGTCCTGCAGCTCATAAACAGAGATTTTTCAGAGCCCAACCTGAAAAAGTAGTTGTGTTGGATAAAATGAGAAAGGGATATTGTGCACAAATGGCCTTACAAGAAATGCTAAATCAGCTCCTGATACAATTCACAGAGGCTGTGAAAGGGCCTTTAGACATCACAAAGCAGAATCCCTTCGTGGGAAAGAATCATAGAACGGCCTGGGTTGAAAAGGACCACAATGATCATCTAGTTTCAACCCCCTGCTATGTGCAGGGTCACCAACCACCAAACCAGGCTGCCCAGAGCCACATCCAGCCTGGCCTTGAATGCCTGCAGGGATGGAGCATCCACAACTTTCTTGGGCAACCCAGGAGGTTGTGGATGTGGATAGGAAGCATCCTATATGGGCTCCTGCACCCAGCACAGGGGGCAGGCCCTAGTGCCTCCCCCAGCAGACAGCTGCATGCAGAATGCCTGCTAAGTCCAGATTAGCCACAGAGCAGTCGTCAGGCTTAAGAAGCAGGCGTGCTCAGGAGGAAGGCGACTGTCCTGGGAGACCCATGCACTTGTTTAGTGAGTTTGTACAGCTCCAAGCTCGAGGATGGTTCTGACCATCCGAATATGGGAAGTTTGGATTTTGTACATTGAGCTGAGGAAAGTTTGTGAGACCAAAACAAAGCCTCTGGATTCTTTATCCTCACTGGCCTGAAAACAGAACAGGAACTGAGGCATCCTTTAGGCTCTTAGAGCTGTGCCTCTAGCCACGGTACTAATTGCAGTGTGCCCACTCCTTTTGGAGCCTGCATTACTCCTGCCTGCAGTGCAAGAGTGCAGGAAGGCATTATGCAGCCCTTCCTGGGCTGTGCCTGCGGATGTGGGGACAAGGTTTGGGAGGCAGGAGCCTCCCTTCCAGCCCTGTAGCTGCTTGTGGCACTCGTGCATGCATGCAGCATTTCAGGTGCCTTTGCTGGAGG
>NW_024962266.1:4283134-4313415 GCF_019238085.1 Lagopus leucura | reverse complement strand
TTTTTTTTTTTTTTTTTTTTTTTTTTTTTTTTTTTTTTTTGTCTTCTCTAATGACCACTCGGCCATTGGCTTTAAAACTGGCACTTTAAAAGGAGAGGATGTAGAGAAGTGCAGGGTGGTACCTCTGATGCCGTTATAGCTGACAGAAATGCAACATCTCCTGAGCCCCTTTACACTCTTTTCAGCACAAGCCTTGGCATCCCAACAGGCTCAGCCAAACAGAGCAGCAGCAGCAGCATCGCTCTCAGCTCCCGCTGTCTCCCATCCCACCTGCTCCATTTAGCAGCCTGAGCAGGCTTCCTTCCCTGCAGCCTGGCAGAGCAGCACAGCACCTTGCTCTGGACGTGGATCTCTGGGCTTGCAGCATCACCACCGTGCTGGGGCCATGTCACAGCCCACACGTGCTGCTCCGACAGCCGGTCCCACGCAGGCACAGCGCCAGCAGTGACTTTACAGGCTTTGTGGCAGAGATTATTTAAAGGAGATTAACCCTTCTAAACCCCTTAGATTTTAATTATTTCTGTATGTATTTATAAAACCCTCAGTCTGCTGGTTCCAGGGCACAACTGCCCCAGTCCCCATCCTTAACCTGGATTCGGGAATACACAATGCAGCCATATTACAGTGCAGGGCTGGGCTGGAGAGGGGTCACTCTGCTTATTTATTTATTGCTTTCGTAGCACAGTTCAATCCGGGATGAAAACGAAACATTATGATATCCAATTGCCAGGGGAGCTAATAATTAGGATGGCGTTAAAATAACAGCACTGACACTGCATTAATTGAATTGTTTGATTCGGCGCAGCGTCGCTCGCTAATTGTTTGCTTAGGGCAGCTCTGCTGTTGGTGCCGCCTGTTGCCTCCCCACTGCCTGTGCTGCGCACCTCTGAAGGAGTGGCCAAAGGCAGGGATGGACCCAAGGAAGATGGCTTTGTTTGCTCAGCCTTTTGTATGCATATTAGTGTTGTGAAATGACAGTCTGGAAGATCACAGTGGCTAACAGGTGCTGCTGGAAGGGAGAAAACAAAGGGTGCACATATCCATCCTTACACACTTTGTCATGCTAATTCTGGGCTAATTAGCCCTTTTAGAATTAAGGACTAATGGAGGAGATGTTACCACTGCTCATGGGAGCTTTAAAATCCAAATATTACCCAACCTGGCCAGTCTCAGGTGACCCACACTGTGCTTTGCAGAGGAAGGAAGAATGCTGAAGGGGTGGAAAGCCAGTCCTACTAAGAACGGTGGACCAGGGATGTTGTAGAGACCACTTCTATGTATGGGTTACCACCTTGGCATGGTGGCTTTAGCCCTATTTCTGTGTATTCTGGGACTGCTGCTGAGAAATTGCAGTATTTAAAGGCTGGTTTAAGTATTTGTGAATGCAAACATAAAGGGTGGTTGTTGCAAGAACCCAGAGCACGTTGGATGCCAATGATATTTTAAAAATAGGTCATTCTGATTGTGTTTCCTAAAATTGTATGATTTTTATTTATTGTTACACCTTGAGCAAGGAAATAAAAGCAGGGGAAATTCATAGATACTTTTTTTTTTCTTCTGGGAGAATCTCTTTAATATGCACACGGTTCTCCTCTTCCAGCAGTGAACGTTTGACCAATAGCAATTAATTCCTGATCACAGTCTTTCTATGAGGTAAGAAAACATTAATGTCTCCATTAGGAGTGCTCTGCGAGGTGGGATTGATCATTGGGCATCCCGGCTGGAACGGACGCACAGCTGAGTGATGTACAGCAGAAACACTCAATCCCAATGTGTTTTAGGATAAATATCGTTAAGCTAATGAATTTTCCACCACTTAGGGTGAAGCATACAGTATTTCCTTTAAGGACAGGTTGTAAAATAGGGAAAAAGTGAAGGTCCTGGTATAAATCTCTTCCGTAGCTTCTTACAAAACCAACCTCAGGAAGAATAACACCTGAGCCCCCAGCATTGGGTTGGCTAGGCCAACCATCCCAAAGGTTAATAGAGCTTTTGTCATGCAAATGGCAGGCTCTTGAGCTGGAAGTGCCGGACTCTTGTGCACGGTGGGGGGGGAGAGGAAGCAAAGGGTTAAATTTCGGGGCTGTAGAAGCAGATTGTGTTTTCCTTCTATGATGTGGGCTGACAAGACATCAGTATTCTATTCATCTGTTGGGAATTAGGCTGTTAATCCAATCAATGACTCTTGAGCGAGCTGCAGCCTGCCTCCCCACTGGGGAACAATCGGATCAGACGGGAGATTGTTTAAGAGCAGAGCTCGGTCCTGGTGTCAGGTGGAATTTCCAAGCGTTCCCTAGTGAATTGGGGATGGGAAAGCTGTCTCAGCCCATTTATCCTGCCCCTTAAATAACCAGGTATCTGCTAAAGTGATAAAGCAACACAAGAGCAGAACAGGGAGCGAGGAACTTTTATGCGGGGAGGGGGCGGGGAAGCGCCCAGAGAAGGGATGTTTTAATGTCTTGGCAATGTTTGGCTTCAAAAGAAAGAGAAGGAGCAGCTTTGGGCCGTCCTGCTTGCAGCCTGCGAGGTAGCTTTAGGGAAGGCTAGCTCCTTCCAGACCCAGTTTTGAGCCCTGTTCTTGGGATGGGACGAGGAAGCCCGGGGCTCCCTGGCAGCTTTTGTCTTGTGCTAACGCAGTTCTGTCACACTAACACACAGGGATGACAACACCTGATGCTGGAGGCAACAGAAGGCAGCAAACATTATCTGGGGCAACCTATCAGCACATCTGTACAAATACGCAGCTGTGCTCAGGGCACCGAGTGCAAATTGGGGTGAAAATTCATTCTGCAATCAAGGGCAGCCCCTTCTGCACGGCGATATCGAGGCGCTGGCTGTGCCAGAAGCACTAGATGGGGATGGTGGTGGATGTGATAAATCCTATTGAAATTGCACGTGGAAATGTAGGTGCAGCACCAGTTGGAAAGTAGGGCGATGAGGGATTAGCGTCACGCTGGCCCTCTGAACTCCCAAGGCCAGTGGGTTTGGGTGCATTAGCAAAGGCAGGCTTCCAGGGAGAGCAAGCTCAGGGGCATCAGATGCTCCCTGAGATTTCTTATGCCTGGGTTGGGAAGTGGAGAGCACCTTCATGTTATAGTGCCTGAATGAACCGGGATGCTCAGGCCGTGGGGGCCATAAGGCCATAAGGGGCTCACCGGAGAGAAGGAACCTCAGTTCCCAAGGTTGGCTTTAAAGGGCTTCTGCACCCCTCCTCCTTCCATCATAATGTTGAATCAAACAAAAGCTAATGCAATTTCCTTTGCCTTTCAGTAGGAGATTGTGCTGTAAGGACCCATACCATTAGAAATGTAATAATTGCTTCTCTATGCAGGTCTAATTTATCTGGGAGGCACTTAGGAGATAGACCTGTGATAGCTTGGTGATAGGCTTTAGGGAAGGGATGGAGAGGTGATGATAAAGATCTGTCTAGCACCTCCCATCTCCGGGGATGGCTGCCCCGTGCCTTGACATGGCAGGGGAGAGGGGCAGCTCAGTGCCAGGAGTGAGCTCTGTGCAGTGCCAAGCCTGCAAGATTTAACAGGGGATGTAGTGGTGGGATGTCCAAGCCCTGTCTGGGCAATTTGCAATCCCAAATAAGATCAGTGTGTGGCTGTTGCCTGGGTTTTGGGTTTGCTTCTGCTGGAAGTTGCCCTGTTGTTGGGAATGCTTGAGCTGTCCCAAGGTCCCCATGCTCAACATTCACAGCTGTAACACTGCTGGCACTTCTCAAACACCAGACCACTCCTCGCCCATGTATGGGACACTCGCTGTGAACCAGCAGGTGAAGCAGTCATAAGTGTATTTTGCCTTAGCAAAATCAAAAGGTGGAAAAGGAGAAGAAAACATGAAGGTAGGTGTGATTCATTTTCCAGTGGTTGGAGCTTTTTGGGACTCCGGGTGTTCCCACACAATGCTGTTAGGTGGTATCGTTACCAAACTTGGGGTCACTGGTCTTGCTTTGAAAATCAGGAGGCAATTAAAAGCAAAAGTCTGGGTGTGTGTGGGTGCACACTGGTATAACACAGAGACCTTAAAGAACAACATCAGATCCCAAACTGAACCACAGCTTTGGAATGCCAGCACTTACACCCACAGTGATTCACTCACCCAACGCCTCAACTGCACAAACATTCATTTTGCATGTGTTAATGGCACGTGCCCAAACCAGGGCTGCTGTGAGCCTCAGAAGTATGAAAATGAAAATAAAGGCTGTGGAGGGACATCCCATGAGCTGTGCAGTGGATTTCAGGCTGGATGTGTCAGCCCACATTGCTCACTATTACCATGAGCACATACATTCTGGAGGCCTTTCAGCTGCCATCTCACCTGCAGTCATCTCAGGGATAAAATTGCAGAGAGAGAGAAAAAGAAGATCATAGAATCATAGAATCACAGAATGCCCTGGATTGAAAAGGACCACAGTGATCATCTAATTTCAACCCCCTGCTATGTGCAGGGTCACCAACCAGCAGACCAGGCTGCCCAGAGCCACATCCAGCCTGGCCTTGAATGCCTGCAGGGATGGGGCATCCACAGCCTCCTTGGGCAACCTGTTCCAGTGATGAGGTTTAAGTAAATTGTTGGGAAGTTGAAGTCTAAAGTGGAAATAGATGAGACATTAAGCAGTTTTTACAAGCGGAGGGAAGTATTTTCCTGCTATTTTTTATCTCCCTGGCTTGAATGAACCTGCATCGTGCGGCTGCAGAGATTTATACTCACAGCTCCTAAGTACCAGTGCTTGTTCAGGGTCTGTATAATTCCAGCCCTCTTATTCACTCGCCTTCTAAAGACCTCGTGTAAATATTTATCTTCACTGCCTGTCCACGCTGCTGAACCTGAGCTGTTAAACACAGTTATCTCTGCGTCGTTCTTATCTGTGATCCCTGCCAGTATTGGGAGCTGTGAGTAGCGAGCGGCTCCCTTAAACGTCCCATGAATGAACAGGGAAAAACAGCAATGAGAGGGGAAGAATACCTTAAAAAACAAGTGTGTGCACTGTCCATCAGCAGGAAAGGTTATTATATGTGTTGTTTTCCATCTTGGCTTGACCAAGGCGATCCCACACCTCCGTAGCTCCAGAATTCTCATCTCAGGTACAGCAGGGAGCAGAAATTCCCAAGGAGAGAGCAACGGGATGGAAGCTCTGATATAATCCTCTCTTATAAGGCAGAACTGGCATGCAGGAGCCATAGCAGCACTTAACGGATAAGGCAGTCGGTCCATCTGCACTCGGTCCATCTTCTCTCATTTCTCTCTGTTACATTTCTCAGGAGGGCGGTGCAATCCCGTTATCCAATAAGTTGCCCACTGGTAGCTGGATTTTCATTGAGAGACATCTGTCACAGACCTGGGGCGTGGGAGGTGCGGGTCATTTTGCAGCATCTTTGTTTTGATGCTTTCAGCGGATGTGGGCATTTGTTCTTAAGTTCTTGGCTCAGAACTGCAATGGGGTGTGATACAGCGCTTCCCAAAGAGGCAGTTGCTGCAAGACAAACTCTGTGCATTCTTGGAGTTCTGTCAGCACATTTCTAACTTCTTTTAGCATGCCCTTAAGGGCACCAGCACTTGGGACTACCTAACTTTCTGTATTCACAGTTTGGAAAGAACTGATGGAACAGTCACGACAACAGCCCTACAAGTGCCCCCCTCTGGCTTGGAGCTTACCATAAACTAAGCCAACCAATATCCCCATCAGTTTCAATGGGGAAGAATTAGCAGCTCCAACTCACCAGTGACCACAGTAGAGCTTTTTTTCTTTTTTTTTCCCATTTCCCTGGATTAAAATTTGTCACGGAGCAAACAGAAGCAAACAGAATCACATTGGAGAAGTAGAACAAATGGCACCTGGCCAGTGGTCAGGCTTGCAGGGGGAAAAAAATCTGGTGTAAATAAAGTGTAAACAGCTTTTGCATAACGCTGGATTAATGATCTTTTTTTTTTTTTTCTTTTAAATGGCGTTGGGGTTGGAAAGATGCACTGTGTGTGCTGGGACTTCTCCCTTTTCCAACTGATAAATGCCAGCTCTGAAATGAAGGGCTCGCCAGCCCTTCAGCACAGCTCTGCTGAAGCAGCAGCGTTTCACGCAGGCCTTTGGAAGAGGAACAAATGTCTGGAGCATTCTTGGACCAACCCTCGGAGCCATCCTCCAGACAGGGATCGCCATCAGGGTGCCCAGGTTCCATTGTGCACCTCCAGTCCCATCCACCTGCCTTTCATCTTGTTGTTGTTGGCTCAAATTTTGATGGCGGCGATGCAGAGCTCGCCTCCCATCCCCCAGCACTTTCACACCCTGCATATTTTAACTCTGCTTCTCCAATAACTCATCCGTGCTGCCCGCCTCTCCTCCCGCCCCGTTCCAGGTCGGTGCAGAGCATCTCACCCTGCAGCACGACTCTTTCCTGGTTTCCCAGCTGGGTGTGCTTAATGCCTTTGATGTCACCAGGCTTAGAAACCAGCAGTCTCTGAAGAGCAGTTTTCTGGATGATTTCCACCTGTTTTCCTGTTCTTTTGTTCCCCTTTTGCCAGTGGGCTGTTGAATTTGCACCTTAATCCCAAAGATGATGGTAATTAAAAACTTAAGTCTACATAAACAGATGCAAATACATTAAGGAGGCGAGGAGCTGAATTAGAGGCTAATCCCAATGGGGCAGTGAAAGCAAAGGGGACAGTAATTCTTCCGTCTGTTATTTCACCTGTCCCTGTGGCAGGAGCAGGAGATGCCCAGGGCTGTGCTGCTGGGTCTGGGGATGGGACCTGCACCCCAAAGTGTGGGATCACATCACCCATCTCCACAACACGTCTCCCAGCTCCCCAGGCATGTCAGCAGCCATCATTCTGTGCAGCTGTGGTGCTCCTTTCTTCACCTGCAGAGGAGAGGACTCCAGAAGCACAACAGAAATGGCTTCAGCCTTGAGTCCACCATTGTACAGACCTGAGTTTGAAGAGCAGGGAATTAAAATGTATTCAGCAGGGGAAAAGAAAAGTGGTTTTATTCCCTGTTTGCTGAGCTGTACAAGCGCCCATGTGCCTCACCTGTGTCCTGAATCGCCATCTAAGGCTGTGCTTGCAAGGAAGCTCTCAGTAGGCATCTCCAGAAGTGCACTCAGGATTGCCAAGGATCCCAAAGTAAGGCTGTAGGACTGAAATCCTTCATTTTTATGAGCTGGAAGTGATAAGGCTGTGAACTGAATTATACCGGTGCCATGACGTGATCCACGCGTGGGTTGGTATTGATTACCCAGCAATACAGATTGATGGCAGATGCCGATTCAAAGCCTGGCTGCTGGATAGCTGGGTGTGCGGGGCTGTTGATCAGTTAAAGCATTGCTGTGATTCACCATATTTATTTAAGGCTGGAATTCACTTCTATCCCCGCGGCGTTGCTTACACCTCTAAAATCAAGTCTTGTTTTTTTTCAGGACGGGGAAGGCCAGACTGCACTCCATTACGGTAAGCTGCCCTTCAGCTCTGTTGTTCCCTTTTAGCAGGATGGATTTGCAGCTGGAGCAAATCACCTCTGTACATAACAGCAAATTTCAGCAGCAGCATTAGTAGGAAGGATGGATTTGATTAACCAATGGCAAAGCCCATGAGCAGTGTGATGCTAACCTCCGGGTGTCCTGGTTACAAACTAGTTTGGTGCCAGCTGGGAGCACGACGGATCTACTACCAAACCAAGCAGAGTGAAGTTACAGCTTGTCTCACTCCTGCAGCTACGTGCTAATTAAATACGAGATTTTATAGCAATCCTTTTAATTGAAAGAGTGTTCTATCTCCAAATGAGAAAAGTAGAGAGACTTAAGTGACACACGCAGTGCTGATATGCAGGGAATAGGGAAAAAAAATGATCTCCATCGTAATTTGTTCCAAAATTAAGGCATGTCCAGTTATTATTTTATACTCTCTCTCAGTGGCTGTCACTGTGTAATTAAGAGCACACTTGTCATTCTGAAGTGTTTGTGCCTCTCTCTGATCTCTCCACAAGGACATTAGCAGGAAGGCAATATTGCTCTGTAGTCCATCAGCCCGAGACACAGCATTTGGATCTGGATCTAAGCGGCCAGATTCCCAGGCCCCTGATCCAAGGCTGTAATTACAGTAATGTGTGAATGGTCCCCGTGTGATCTTTCCTGTAGGACACTTCATTTTCCAGCTTGTTATCTTTCTGGCTGAGGTGGGAAATCTGCCGCGTCGGTGCTGCGGTGTTTGGTGAACAGCTGATTTAATTCACATGATCTCTGCAGTCATTTCTCCCACCCACCCAAGCAGCCTGTGGGACGCCTCTCCAGGTCCCAAAGTGCAGGCGCTTTCCTTCCCCATTCCGTTCCATAGCAGATCTGCTCACACACCACCCAGATCTCAAACACAGCCTTGAGTTAATTGTTCCCATCCAGGCGGCCTGAGGCTGAGACTTGCTGAAGATGTCCTGATGCAAGCACTTTGTAACCAAGTTGCTCACTGCAGCGCGGAATGAAGCCTCCCCTTTTGTCAGAGGACTTTCCGGGAAGGGTTAACCCCCACGAGAGGCTGCTTTTAGGGTGCATCCATCCCTTTTTACGAGCGAGCGTGCCCTGACAGCTGTCCTTGTGGCGACAGCTCTCCTGATTACAGCCGGCCTCGAACCGCGGGCTGCGCCGGGTGATAAATTCTGCCTCCTTCTGCCCGCTGCTGACCCTGGGTTTAATCGGAGGTTAAGCGGAGGCCAGCGCTCAGCCTCATCCCGAAGGCTCTGCTCGCCTTTGGGACCCGGGTCCTGCTAAATGGCCTCCCATCTCCTCGCCTCCATCCATCCTCCCGCCCTCCGGGAATACCCAACTCATCCCACTGCAGCTCCCAGAGGAAATCAAGGCTTCTCAGAGCGCTGGCGGCCACGTGGCTGCACGGTGGGCAGGCTGTGCGTCCTCACGGGCGCTCCGTCTTCCTTGGAAAGAGCCATCTGTTCGGCTCGGTGCGGAGGGAGGGGAAATAAATAAAAAAAAAAATAGGAGAGAGAAAGAAATTTATCATCCGAACCCTGAGGATTAATGGAGTCACCAGGCGAACTGAGCTGAATGGAAATTCATCTTCACCCGTGCCGGTGTCAGGAGTGCCGCTCCGGCCCTTGACAAATAGAGGTGCCCAGGGTGCCATAAATCCGGTGGTGAGGCTGCTCTGTGGGGACACTGCCCCTGTGGGGACACAGCAACCAGACAGGGCACACAGGAGCGGGGTGAGGGTGGGCACCGTGCTTATAGGGTTGGCCTGCAGTTCCCTGGCTGCCCTGGAAATCCCCTCTTTGCAGCCACCTCTCTGTTCGGTCTCTCCCACATCCCTGCTTCATCATAGAACGGTAGAACCACAGGACGTCTTGGGTAGGAAGGGAACTCAAAGACCATCGGGTTCCAACCCCCTGCTGTGGGCATGGTTGCCAACCTCTAGACGAGCATCATCCCCTTCCCTTCCTCCTTTTCTTTTTATCTTCTTCTATATAAGCTTCAATCACACCTTGCCTTTATTTTAATTAAACTTTGCCGCTCGTCGCTTCGGGTCAGCGCAAAACTGCCGAGTAATGCAAAAGATCCTCTGATTACAACATTTAACAGCAAAAAAGAGTTAGTTGGTTGTATTGTAAAAGGACCTGAGATATAATTAAAACCAAAGAGGCACCAATCCGGCAGGAAGCAGCCCTGCAAGCAGCCCAGGGCCGAGGTCTGACCCTGCTCTTTCTCCCTCCCTCCCCACAGCCTCCGCCTGTGAGTTTTCTGACATCGTGGAGCTGCTGCTACAATCCGGAGCCGACCCCACACTGCGGGACAAGGAGGGCTGCCTGCCAGAGGAGGTGACAGACTGTAAGGCCATCACCTCGGCCCTGCAGCGGCACACAGCAGGCAAGGTGTAGCCGTGCCATGCGGCCGGATGGGTACCATCGTGCAGCAAAGCCCTGCTCTCCTCCAAGCAGGCTGCGGGTCAGGGTTTTGCATGCTCTGACATCTAGCAGTATTCCGGGGTAAGGAGGGGGGACAGGACTTGGATAGGTCCCTGTGTTTTAGTGCACACTGCCGGGGAGGGCTGCTGGCACAGCCGGGGCCATGGGGTTGCATTACGGTTTGGGTTTTTTTTTTCTCTTGGGTCCAAGCAAAACACTATAAATAAAACAAGCACAGTGTTGGGACGGTGTCTCTGCGTGCTTCTCTTGCAGGGAGGAACTTGAGGGCTCTGAGGGACGTGGTCAGTGGGCAGGGTGGGGATGGGGTGATGGATGGACTGGATGATCCAAAGATCTTCTCCAACCTTAATGAGCAACTTGGTTCCTGGGAGGCTGTAGGGATGGGAGATACCATCCTCTGTCCTGCATCCATCTGTCTGCCCCCAGATGAGGGCTGGTAACATCTGTGCCAGTAAGAACTGCCAACACCAGGTCCTCCTGCAGTGCACCCACTTCTGGGCTGATGCTGATGGCGTTTGGCAGCCAACACCATGGCACAGCATTGCCCACGAGCACAGGGCAGGCTCAGCAGCAGTGACGGGCTGTGTATTCCTTTGTGCCTTTCCTCAACAGATTCCAACACTTAGGGTCACTTGCAGCCCTTGCAGGAGGTGTTGGGTCAATGGCAAGGACAAGTCAGCCCGCTGTGTCTGCTGCATCACTTTGGATGCACCTACGACAGCCCAGCGTTGCATCAGCAAACCCACTGTAGCCAAAATGCTAATTCACAGTGTGAACCAGCACCCGGTGGGAAAGCAGGGGAAACCAACTGTACTTCTCACAGCCCCCAGTGTGAAGGGAACTTTGGCTCAATGGGCAATAAAACGCCCTCTTACAGCCAGGATAGAAGCAGTGGCATTGAGGCCCCTGCTTTCAGGGAGCACATGTGGGGCTCGGCACGCAGCCCTGGAGATGTTTATAGCACTTTAGGTCTGTTTGTGAGTTTGGAGCCTTTCCAAAAAAAACCAGGAGGGGGGGGTAAAAATGAGAAAGACATATATTATTGTTTATAATCTGCTTTATTCAGCCAAACCTTTCCCCAACAGCCTTGCGGATTGCTGCTTAAATCCCCCGGTGCCTTTAACTACCGATACAGAAAGTGGTTAATGTGCATTCGGGCTAAGCTTGGCATCTACTCCAGGAAATCACTTTAATTGAGAAGCATTAAATGTTAAAATGATTAAAATATATAAAGCCAACACACCGGTGCCCACGGCGGGGCTCGGCACCCAGCACGCCTCACCTGAGCAAGCACAGAGCTGAGGTCCCCCCATCTTGGGACAGTCCCTTAGGGCACAGGGGGAGCAGTGGCAGGGATGGAAATGCCCACTGCAAAGCATGGAGGTGTACCAGCTCTGTGTCAGGCTGCTGGGACTGCTGTCACCCCATCCGCAGCTCGGTGGGACAAGCCATAATCGCTCCATCTCCCTCCTGGACCAAAGTACCGCAGGCTTCACTTCACCCAAATTACCTGAGGGGCTGCAAAACAGCCCCATGTGGGGACAGAGCAGGTGATACCGCTGCCCCCCCACCCCCAGTGGGGAAGAAGAGCCCAGAGACAGCAGCTGCAGATGAGACCCGAATTTATTGACATCGTGTGCCCTCGACGCGGCAGGGACCGTACACAGCTCATGCCATGGCACAGGAGGCAGGGTACAAAGCAGCATCCCACAGACAGGGTGTGGGGGGGGTCGTGTCTCCCCAGAGACACGGCAATAAATAAGATCTTAGTCTTTAAATTTTTTTATTGTTTTCTTTTTTTTTTTTTTCCTCCCCCCCTCTTCCCAGCAAACAAGACTCACTTTCTGGAACTGTACAACATTTACAAGGGGAGGGGAGGACGTTTGGCTGCATCGGATGGGGACGGTGAGCAAGCAGGGACTGCTGCAGGGACAGCCCCCCCCCCATGTCCCCTCCCTGTGCCACCCGGGGGCTGGGGGCTTGGCACAGAGCAGCACCGGGGAGGGCACAGCTGGGGGCGCACAGGTGCAGCTGGGCAGTCCTGCAGCACCAACGCACCCAGCCGGGGGACAGCCTGCTCAGCATCGAGCTTTCTCACTTGATTTCACGTTTATTTGTAATTCCCTTCGCTTTCGGCCGCGGGCAGCAGCCAGTACAGCCTGATGTCACCGAACGCCCCCGATCACACACGTCCCCGAGCACGGACCCTTTTTCCCTACCGTTTTGGGGAATGTTTTTGCAATATCCTGCAGCAGAGGCTCACCCCACGCTCCCAATCATCTTTCCCCGTGTTCCAGCCCCAGCTTGTCCGTGCCCTCGGTCTCTCAGCCTCGAGGCTTTTCTTCCTGCTGCAATCCCTCCCCTCCAGCCAGCGAGGTGCAGCGCTGCACCGTAAGCACTCCTGCACGCCCGGGGATAAATCACGGCCCTGCAGCCGCAGCGCGACAGCCCCGCTCCCACCCGCCCAGCGCCGCAGCCAGCAGCCAGCACGGCCCCTGGGCCGGGAGAAACGCTCTGAAACGAACCCTTCTGCCATAAAGGCTTTGCCATCCCTGATTGTCCTCCCCTCCTGCGCACGTGGCTCTCCGCCGACCAGGAGGGACGAGGCGGGGTGACCCTGACATCCTCGCCGTGCTGTGCTCCCGCACCTCCCTTGTGCTTACACATCCAAAGGCACCCGCCCCATCCCGAGCCCCGGACATCGCCGATGCCCCAAGGATGGGCGCCGAGCCCCCACGGATCCCTCCGGCTCCTCTTCCCACGGGAAATCCTGGCACCATCTCGCACCTCCGGCGCTGCGCTTGCGGGCTGGGGGAGCACGCAGGGAGCCGGGGCGGGGGGCGTGCAGCGCTTAGAAAGGGGGGTGATCCATGTCGTCCAGCCAGGAGGCCGGGCTGGTGGGAAAGTCTGGGTACCCGACGCTGCTCCCCGTGGAGATGTCGGATGTGGGGCCCCCCCCGGCCATGGCGCGCAGCGTCTGACTCACCCCCTGCGCCCCCAGCCCCATGCTGCTGTCCATGGCGTAGTCCAACCCGTTGAGCAAGGGCGGGTGGGACGGCAGTGACGAGATGGACGAGGGCGACTGGGGGAGCCCGTAGGGGCTGCCGTCCCGCAAGTCCTGGTACGGCTGCCCCGTCCCGTCCATGGTGAAACCACCGTTCAGCAACTGTCCTCCTGCCACGTCGCCAACGCTGCCGTAAACCCGGTTGGTGTGGCCGAGCTCGGAGAGGATCTGGTCGTCTGCTCGGACAAGGAGAGGAGTGCATGGGGTGTCAGCCTTGCACGGAGAGCCCCACAGACCCCCACCCCGTGCCCCCCTGCCCTGCTCACCGCGGAAGCTGAGCTCGCTGTCGCTGACCCCGCAGTCCTCAGCTGAGCTCTCCTTCTCCAGCTTGCCAGCCCCGCGGCTCCGCTTGACGCTCTTGTAGAACTGGCCCCAGCGGTGCCGTCCCGCATCCTTCTTCAGCCTCTTCTCTTTGGCCCGACGGTTCTGGAACCACACCTGGGACGGGCAATGGGGACGTTGGTGGTGGCCCTGCAACCCAGCATCCCAACGTCCTGCGTGCCAGCACCTCTCAGCCACAACATCTTGCACCCATATAACTCAGCATCCATCACTGCTCCAACCTTGCGTCCCCGCACGATGGGACCCCCACACCCCGACACTCCAGCTTCCACACAGCTGTGTAACCAAGCAGTCCAACCAAATATGCCTGTACCTGTGCAATCCTGCAGCCCATTAGCAAGTCATGCCAGCACCCCAGCCCCCGTATAACCCAACACCCCTGCACATCAGAATCCCTGCAACAACTCCACACCCCATCATGCCAGCACCTGAGCACTCCAGCTCCCAGGCACTGCACATCTGAGTATGCCCGCAATTCACTGCCCCAGCAGGCCAGCATCCGTGCAACCCAGCACTCCTGGCAACCCAGCATACCCCTGTATGCCAACACCCATGCAATCTGGCACCTCTGCACCGCATTACTGTGGCACGACAGCACTCATGCAGCCCACCACCCATACAGTGCAACAGTCCTGCAAATCAGTACGTCACTGCTTCAACACTTTATCCCTGCACACCGGGATCCCCACAGTTCTGCACCCCATCATGCCTGCACCAAAGCACCGTGCGAATGAGTGACCCTACAACCCAGCACTGCTGACATCCAACATCTGTGCAACCCATCACACCTGCACCTCATTACCACAGCACTGATGCAGCCTACCACCCATGCAAATCTGCATGCCAGCAGTCCCACAACCTGACTACCAGCACGCTGGATCCATGCAGTCTAACACCTCTGCAACCCAGCACTACAACATCGCTGCAACCTTGCATCTGCATACAGCAGGAACCCCAGCACCCCCCACCCAGCTTCCACACACCCTGCAATTAAGCATCCCCGCAGCCCTGCAATCCAGCATCCCATCACCACGACACCCCTGCACCTGGAACCCAACTCGAGCCCTTGCTAGGGGCCAGCCTGGCGCTGGGCTGTGGGCAGAAGCCTGGGTCTCTGGGTCTCACCTGCACCACCCTCATGTCCAGCCCCGTCTCAGAGGAGAGCTGCTCCCGCACGTGCCGGGCAGGCTTGGGTGAGTTCTTGTAGGCATTCTTCAGTGTCTCCAGCTGCTTGGCCGTGATGGTGGTGCGGGGCCGCTTAGCCCCCGCCTCGGAGTCATCTGCGAGCAAATGAGTGGCGTGAGCAGACCAGGCAGTAAAACACGAGCTTGGAGGCCATCAAACACGAGCTTAGGGGCCGTGCCTACCGTTCTGCTTAGCGGTCTCATAGTCCTCCTTGCACACCAACCTCCCGTCCTCCATCAGGTAGAACTCGTCTCCGGTGGCCAGCTGCCTGCTGCAGATGATGCAGGCAAAGCAGTGCAGGTGGTAGACGAAGTCCTGAGCTTTGCGCACCACCTGCGTGGGGGGGATGCCCTGCTGGCACGCCGTGCATTTGGTCCCGAAGCGCCTGCAAGGACAAGCGGCCGGCGGGGCAGAGTTAACCCAGCAATCAGGCTAATTACGTGTGACACCTCACGCGGCGCGGCTTCATCTTCGTCAGCGGCTGCCCTAATGGAGCTGGGGAAGGGTTGAGTTTAATGGTTCTTTTAACTAATGCTTATAGGCTGCCCGATTTCCCCCGCAAGGACAGTACATATTTCATCCACATTAATACCAAATAAATTAATTACACCGCCCCGCTCGCATGATGAATCCCAGATTAATGCAGAATGATGGGGCTCTTACGCCGTAATGACAGCGCGGCGGTGCCGTGCCGTGCCAGCAGGGTGGGCTGCCAGGGGTGTGCAGTGAAACTGTGCACGGAGTGAGCAACAAAACTGTGCAGAGCGGGCATGGAGGAGCGGGCAAGGAAAGAGCAGTGGGGTCACCATCCCCAGAGGTGCTACAGAATTGTGGAGATGCGGCACTGAGGGATGCGTGGATGGGTTGTGGATGGGTTGGGGCTGGACTTGGGGATTTGAGAGGTTTTTTTTTCCCCCCTCAGTCTTAATGATTCTATGTGCAAAAATATTGAAGCGTGGCCTTTTGGGCAGCTTCAGGTGAGCAGACCTTGAGCCCCATGGATGGGTGAATCAAAAGTGACAGCATTGGGCTATTGATTGGCACAGTGGGCCCTGACATGAGCCCAGCACTGAGCTCCCGGTGCCAATACCATCGATCCCCACACCTTTAGGCCATCAGTGTAAGTGACTTTGGGATCATCAGCTTCATTTCACGCCACGATTTTCAGTGGTTGCAGTAGTGGGATGTGGGGACGTGGTGCTGGTGCTGCCGTGCCCATGGGCTGGCAATGGGATTAGGATCCCGGGGGGGGGGGGGGGGGGGCGGCAAAAAAAAAAAGCGGAGCCCCCTCCATTCTGCTGAGCTGGGAACACCCCCCTAGGATTATGGCCACATCATCGCCATCCTGCGGGTTGGTGGGGATGAAGGATGGGAGATGCGGTGTCAGCCCTTAGGAAAACCCCCAGCTTCCACCAGAAAACGGGGATAGAGCATCTGTGTTGGGAAGTAAATTTTAGGGGGAGGGTGGGGGGCTGGGAAATGTTCCATGTGGGCGGTGGGAATGTTGTTCCATGCAGCAGCCGGGGAGGTGGATGAGCGCTCGAGGGAAAAGGAGATGAGCTCGGAGGGAAAGCAGCGGGGAAAGGAAGGGAGGCTCGGTGAGGAGAGAATATTTAAAAAAGAGGGGGAAAAAAGGGGGGAAGAAAAGTGAGAAAAATGAAAACAAATAAATAAGGGGGGAGGAAAGGGGGTGGAGGGAAATGTTAAATGAAAAAAAAAAATTAAAAAGAAGAAATGGAGAAGAAAAGAGGAGCGGAGCCGTGCCCTCTCGCTCAGAGGCGGGCGGAGAGCGCAGCATCGGGGATTTCCCGGCTACATCGCGACACGGGGCGGCCGGCAGCGTGCGGGGAGGACGGGGAGAAGGACGGGGTCCTCGCGGTACTCACTTGAAGAAGTCTTCCTTGCAATAGACGCTGCCGGCACGGGCGAAGCAGCGCTCGGCCAGCTGCATCTGGCAGTCGGCGCACTTGAGGCACGAGCTGTGCCAGTGTCGGTCCAGCACCTTGAGGATGAATTTGTCCAGGATGTGCTGGCTGCAGCCGGCGCACTGCGGGATCTCTGCGGGGACGGAGGGGAGAGCGGCTCAGCAACGCCGGCATCGCGCGGAGCTTCGAGCTCCCGCCGTCCCGGATGGAGAGATGGGAACTGGGGGGGAGAGAGGAAAACGGGGAGGGGAAGGAAGGGGAGAATGAGGGGGAGAAGGGTGAGGGAGGGAAAAGAGGTTGGAAAAAGGAAAAGGGAAGGAAGAGAGGAGGGGACGGGGAATGGTTGGTGAGAAGGGTGGAAGGGAAAAGGGAGTGGGGAGGAAAAAGGGAAGGATGAAAGGGAAAAAAGGAAAATGGAAAGGAAAGGGGAGGGAAGGTGGAAGGGGAAAAGGAAAGGGAAAGAGAAGGGAGGAAAAACGAAGGGAGACGGAGAAGAAAAAAGGAAAGGAAAAGAAAATAAAATGGAAAAAAGAAAAAGAAAGAGAAAAAGAGAAGAAAGGGGGGAAAGAAAGGAAATGAGAAAAGAAGAGGGGGGGAAGAAAAAGAAAATAAAATGGAAAAAGAAGAAAGAAAGAGAAAAAGAAAAGAAAGGGAGAAAAAAAGCGAAAGGAAAAGAGAAAAGGAAAAGAAAGGGGGAAAAGAAAGGAAATGAGAAAAGAAGAGGGAAAAAGAAAATGGAAAATGTCAAAGAAAAGGGAGGGAAAGGGAACGAAAAGAGAAGGGAGAAAGAAAAAGAAAAAGGAAGGAAGGAAGGAAGGAAGGAAAAAAGAAGGGAGAAAGAGAAGAGAGTAAGAAAAAAAGGGAGAAAAAGGAAGAGAAAAAGAAAGGAACATAAAAAGGAAAAAGGAAGAAGGAAGGAAAAGGAAATCAACGAAATATTGGGAAGGGAATAAGAAACGGGAGAAGGAAAGGAAAGAAGAGAGAAGAGGAAAAAAATAAAAGAGAAAATAAAGGAAAAGAAATGTAAAAAAAAAAATAAAAGGAAAAAGGCAAAAAAAAAAAGAAAAGAAAAAAAAGGGAAAATAGGAAAAGGAAATGGAAAAGGAAAAGGGAAGTGGATGTATGGAGGACAAGAAAATAAAGGTAACACAAGAAATTAAAATGGAAGAAGAAAGGGAAAGGAAATAAAAAGGGGGAAAGAAAGCAAAATACCAGGAAAATAGGAAATGAAAAGAAGGGATGGAAAAGTGGGGGAAAAAAAGAAAGGGGGGGAAGGAAAAGGGGAAAAGAAAGGCAACTATAAGGAAAACAAATAACGCAAATGGCAGAAGAGAGGAAAAGGAAAAAAAGGAAAAGAAAAAGGGGGGGAAGGCAAAGGGCGCAGCAGCCGATCACAGCGGGGCGGTGCAGCACGGCGGGGCCCGAACCCGACAAACAGCGGGGTGACCCCGAACCCAACAAACAGCATCGACAAACGGCACCGAGAGGAGACGCCGCCGATCCCTCGGGACCCCTGACGGCAGCGGGGAGAGACAGAAACCCCTTCGTTATCCCGGAGCGGGGGGGGAAGACGGAGAGCGGGGATGCGCAGCGCTGGAGGCGGCGGCACCTCCGATGTCGGGATCGGAACCGGCCGCTGTGTGCAGCCCACGTCTGTCCCGTACGGCTCCGGAACCGAGCCGATTTCTGTTTGTTTTTAAGTAGTTCGGATAATTTCATTTGATCTGATATATAAATACACACACACATCTGTGTGTACATAGATATACACGCATGTATATACACATAAATGCATGCATACACACACACACACATATATACGCACACACACACATACAGGGGGGCCAATCCAGCCCCACTCCCCCCCCACTGCACTGCGAGTTGGCAGCACAGCCCGTTGGTTTTATTCCATCTACACTGATCGATTTCTCTCTTATTTCTCCTTCTTCTTATTATTTTCAGTGATCGTTCCGTCGATACATTCGTTTATTATTGTTGTTGTTATTATTACTATTATTTTGGGAAGGTGCTTTAGGCAGAAGTTTGGGTTCGGCAAAAGGTTTGCCGCACGTTCTCCCGCCTGCCCCTTAAGAATAGCGTTATTAATGAGGGTGTCAATTAGCGTGGGCCGTGCTGGGGGTTTATAACCTTCCCCTTCCCCCTCCTCCCCGCGCAGCTCTTTGCTCCTCAACGCCAAGCTGAAGTCGATGCAAAACGTTGGGGTTAAGGCAGAAAGGTGCTGTGAGGGTCGGGGGGGGGGGGGGGGGGAAAGAAATGCGATCTCACAGCGATCGGAAACGCGAACGGGAAAGGGCGCCCATCACTGTGAGCAGTGCTGGGGATGGAGGGGAGGGGGCGGGGGGAGGCACAAAATAAAACAAAATACAAATAATAAAATATTATAATAATGATAGAGCAATCCTTGGGGGGGCTGCAGCCTCTTTCCCACCCTCCGGAGCCCGGCCGGAGGCCCTGCACTGACGCCCCTATTTCTCACCGCACGATTTCCCCATAGCAGGGGGGGTTCAGACGCGGTGCCTCCGCGGACTGCCCCCCAGTCCCTACGGAGCCCCGAAGCCCCCCCTCATCCCCCCCCCCCCCCCTTCGAGCAGCACCACGGGAACTTCGGCAGCACAAACCCTGCTATTTCGCCAGCGATTTGTTGTGCTTAAATACACGAGAAGAACAACATCTCGTTCGCTGTACCCTGGTGCGGGCAGAAGCAGAGAGACAGTCTCACATCGGGCCGGGAAACGAATGGTGCACAGCCCCCCTCCCCCCGCTGTAGACCCCCCCCCTCCACCACGGGACGCTCCGCTTCTCCAGAACCGTTTGCAAACGCGCTGGGGAGGGGGGAGGGGGAACCGTAATAGCAGTAATCGATGATCTCGAATGCAAATTATAAATGCTAACAACGATAACAAATACAACGGAAACCCGACCGGCAAAGCTCGCACCCCCCCAACCTCCCCGTTCCCGCACAGTGTCCCCGCACACGTCCAGACGTTCACGGCCCTGCCTGGGGGGACACAAGGAGCCGCGCCACCTGTAGCTCTGCAGCACGTACCGATGGACGCGCGGACGGAGAGACGAGAGGCGGGTCGGGGCCGCGTGTCGCGACACACGGCAACAGCGGGGCACCGCTCGCAGCCCCGTGCGCACGCACAGCCGCGCTGACCGCCCCGTCGGGGCCCCCCCGGCTCTCCCATGCAGCAGCGCTGCCGCACACGGGAAGAAATGAAAGGAGAAGAAGCGAGGCCGGGGCTGGCAGCGGGCCGCAGGGAGGGGATCGGGGGAGAAGAGAAACGCGTCCTTACGTTGTACCGGCACCCCGAGGATCTCCGGCAGCCCCTTGACAGCCCCTTCGGCAGCGAGCGCTGAGCTTTGCATCATTTTATTGGCCCGGGGGCGGCGGAGGGGAGAGAAGAGGGCAAGGAGAGGGCGGCGGGCCGGCCCCCGGCCGCAGGCAGCACCGGTTCCAGCAGCAGCAGAGCCGAGCCCCAGCCGTGCTGTACCGTGCCGGTGCCGGTGCCGGTGCCGGCCCGGGCGCGGCGCCGCAGCTGTGCCGCCAGCACCGCCCGCCTCCCATTCATTCCCCCTGCGGGGAGCGCGCCTGACGTCACCGCCCGCAGGGGGCCGGGGGCGGGACCTGCAGCCCTCCGCCAATCCCCGCACGCCGCACGCTGCGGGGGGCGGGGTCTGAGAGCTGGAGGGGCAGGGCTTCGTGGCTGATGGGCGTGGTCTGCGTGAAAGGGGCGTGGTCTGGCGGCGCCACGCCTCAGGACTCCGGAGGCTGCGGAGCGTGGTTGGCGTTATCGCGACACGGGGCTGTCGTGACATAGCGCTGTTCAACAGTGCCGGTGCAGAGAGGCAGAGCGGAGATTGGGGCCGTTCGGTGCTGGTGAACCGGGCGCGGGGACGCCGAAATCCCCCCAAATCCCCCGCGGGGCACGAGGCTCCTGCACCGAGACCCATCCCGGCAGCACGGATCCTGCCCGCAGCACGGCCGGTGCTGAGCAGCTCTCTGCGGGTCGGGAAGAGCGATCCCGGAGCGTTGGGACATACGGACAGACGGACGCACGGACATCTCTTTTCCCCATCCCCTACCCAAGCCATTCCCCAAACGCCACTGCCGGAGTCAGCGCGCTATGTCCGGCGGGCTCCGATGGATCCTTCTGGCCCAACGAATCCCCTTCTCCCGTGAGGGTTCCGTTCTCATTCATCTTTCTGCTCCGCACATCGGTACAGACCTCCCCTATCGCCATCCGCATCGCCCATCCCTGCACAACGCGGCTCCCCCTGACCCCCGCAGCACCTTTCCGCACCGCCCCTATCCTCGCCCCTCTCCGTCCCCTCCGGCACGTTCCCTCGCCCATCTATTCCCGGCGGTGCTGCTCTTCGGTCGGCTTTGGGTTTCGTTCCCCCCCGGTGCCCTGAGAGGGCGTCAGGTTTGCAGAAACCCATCCTCTCCACGCTGCCCTAACTGGGAAGGGGGGATCCGGATTTTCGCATCCTACACCCACCCCCGTTGCATGGAGAAATCACAGAGCGGGCACTTACCGGCGGCTGGAGAACGCGGGGAGTGCCAAGCAGGGCGCTGTTAATTTTAATTGGGAATTAGCAGACACGAAGGGTGTCCCCCACCCCTCCCAGCCCCGCGATTTTGTGGCCGGAGAGACGCTCCTGCCCGCATCGAGGAGGGAAAGGAAAGAGGGGAGAAAGGGAGCGGCGGGCAGCAGCGAGCCGAGGGGGGGCGGCTGGCCCAGGAAAATTAAATTGCACTTGAGGGCAAATTCTATTAGGGAATAGCGACTGTCTCCCATCAGCCTGCGCCATTTGGGTAATTACCGGCGATGGGAAGGGGCGGCCCCGGGGGGAAGAAGCAGCACGGCCCCCCCCCTCCCCCGGATCTCAGCCCACCTGTGAGCACTGCACAACGCGGTGCTGCCCCACCGCATCGGGTGCCCATCGGTGTGTGTGGGGGGGTCCCCAGCTCTGCCCCCTCCGCGTGCATCGGGCCAGCACCAAACAGGATTACGGAAAGTCTATTTACGGGACTTCTCTTTTTCCTGTGTGCGTGGTGGCTTTTAGCTCCCAGCCCCGCAAATCTCCCCCCACGACGGCGATCTGGGCAGTCCCATCCCCCCCCCCCCCCAACCCCCCGCGCACCCTATCCCCCCCCGTTTTTTTGGGGGGGGGGGGGGGGGGGGGATGCAGAGGAGCATCTGCTTCCAGGAGAGGTGCACGGGGGAGAGGAGGGGGGTTAAGGGATGCTGGGGACGGGCACCTCCCCCTCCAGGGAAATCAAGGAGAGGGAGGCAGCACGACAGACGATTTATTTCAAGGGCAGGAGGATGGGCCCACAGAGCTGCCGGCCCTCTCCTCCCACCTGGGCGAAGTGAAGATATCAAGAAAATGGCTCCAAATCGGATTGACACCCCCCTCACGCACACCCCCTAATAAAGTTTATTATCAGCCGGGCTCTAATCCCTTTAAATCCCCGCACGGGGGGCAGGGCTGGGATTAGGGGAGGGCTGCGTAATCCCAATGAATTTGTTACAGGGGGATTTAGGCAGCGCCAACGGAGCAGATGGCCGCAGCCTCAGAAAACAACCATTTTCCTTAATGATTCCTAACAAGGATAAAAAGGGCAGGGAGAAACGGGGCCAGCGGCCGGCCCAGGTCCCGGTCCCCGGGGATGCTCTTGCGTCCTGCCCAAGGCACAGCTGCAGCTCCAACACTGGGGCAGGTTTATTGCCAGCTTCTTTCCTTGCGTCCCCGCCTCTGTAGGGGCCGTCCGACCACTTGGGGACACTGCAACCCCGGGGATGTAGGGCTGGGTATCATCCAGAGGCAAGAGAACAAAATAAGGGACAAGCGGACAGCACCATCGGCAAAAAATAATTTATTCCACTAAGACAAGCAGAGAGCGAGCAATGAGACGGGGAGGGGAACAAAATGCTGAAACCCACCCCCAGTGCCCCCACAGGCAAAGGGGGAACAGCAGGGAGGGAACCAACGCCGCGCTCCTGGCCCCAGGAGCCTCCTGAACCAGGAGGCTGCCCCAGCACGGGACCAGGCTGCCCTGTCCCAAACCAGCCCAGTCCCTGCAGAGGGCAGTGGGGGGCTGGGACCCCAACCAACATCAGCATCGCAGCCCCAGGAATGTGGCACACAAAGGAACAAGCCGCCCCCCACCCCCCCCCCAAAAAAAAAAAAAAAACAAAAAAAAAAAACAACAAAAATCAGCAGCAAAACTCCTGCCCTTGGCACTGTGAGGGCCGAGGGGGGTCCTGCAGCCAGAGGGGGGAGGAGGGGAAGGGTCCCACTTTGCTCTCACGCCACAGGGAAGCCAGGACGGCCTTTCCGTGCACGGGTGCGGAGTCGGAAGAAGGTGTACATGCCCAGCAGGCACATGGAGGAGAGGAAGTAGAGCGCGATGCAGAGGCTGACGTCCAGGCGGGAGAAGCCCAAGCCCAGCACCCGCAGCCAGGGGCTCCTCCGTAAGCCCCCCTCCTCCTCTTCCTCACGGCTCTCAGGCACTTGCAGCCGCTCCCAGCCGACGTCGTGATGCAGGGCGACGGTGTCCCTCTTGCTGAGCCGCCGGTGCCGGCCGGCAGCCCGCAGCGCCTTGCTCTTGAAGTGCTGCTCGCTGAAGGAGTCCAGGTCCACGATGTCCTCCCCCAGCGCCTGCAGCCGTGGGTTCCTGCGCACGATGCTGGGACGGCGCAGCTCCGAGGAGCCCGGCCGCCCCGTCTCGCTCTCCCTGTTGGGCTTCTCTGTCTCCTTCTCTCCCTCCTCCTCTTCCTTCCTCTCCTCTTCTTCCTTTTCCCGGAGGCCTGCAGTGTCCAGCCTGGCACTCGCCACCACCTCCTCCCCGGCCCTGGGGATGGGGATGGCATGGTCCAGGCGGAGGTTGCCCGGGGAGAAGTGCTTCTTGAGGAAGCTCAGCACAGCCGTCTCGTCCCACATATGCACTCCCTGCTCCTCCCGGTGGCACTGAGGACACATGTCTGGCGGAGGCCACTGCAGTTTGGGGAACTGGGGGTCCTCTGTGTCACCACCTGGAGGAGCAAGGAGTGAGAAGTGCCCTAAGCAGCAGGGACAGCGCAGCCCCACGCTGTGCCAGGATCAGCTTCCCAGACCTGTGAGGGAGCGGGATGCTTATGGGGAGCTCAACGGCTCTAATGCCACACAACCATCTGCTACGGGATGTCCCCACTACCATGGGTCCCCTCACCCTAAAGGAACCTTGACCAACCTCATCATAACAAGGGATCCCTTAACAGTCCCAGCTCCCCTCCCTTGAGAAACAACCTGCTCCCTGCATCCCCAAGTACCACTGTGCAGCCCCTGCTCCCCCCGATCCCAGCCCCATACCTGCCAGGCGTGCATTGACCTCATTGTGGTGGGACCAGAGCCAGAGAACGGCCTCATCCCGGCTCTTCACCTGGTCCATGGACTTGGCTGCCATGGCCTCAAAGTGCTGGGCACATTCCTGGCAGCCAAAGAAGTGCTTGACATAGCAGCGCATGGTGTTCAGCACCTCCAGCGGCAGCTCTAAGGGAGAAAGATGGCCAGAGGGTTGGGAGGAGGAGGAGGGATGAGTCAGGAGCCCACAGAGCCACATCACCCACAGGCCATCCCCCTATTTCCCCCAGGATGAAGCACCCCTCATCCCACTACCTTGGTCAGGGCCGCCCTGGGCAGCCTGAACTGTCAGCAGATGGAAAATGGTCCAGAGCCCACAGGGGTAACCACGGAAATGGGGCTCGCTGCCCCTGCAGCCCACCCAGGTGACGTTGGTGGGGAGCACGGCGGCAGGGATGGCCTGCAGGACAGATGGATGCAGCGTGACCGAGCTGCTGAGTGGGATGGGGGTGGGATAAAGGGGGGTGTCGGGGGGGGTGCCTTACATCCTCCTTATTCTTCACCGCCTCCTTCAAGGCACTGCGGGGCAGCTCAGGCTCTGTCCAGTTCCGCATCCAGCTGTCCAGGGACTGCAGGAAGGTCTGCACGGAGGGGCGCCCGGGGAAGTACTGTGCAAAAAAGAGGGAGAAAACAATGTGGTGAGGACACCTGAATCTAGCTCCAGGACAGCCCCCAGACATGGGACTCCCGGCATCCTGCACTGAGTTTCCCCTGCAGCAGGCTCTGAACAGCAGCCCCAGTGCCCAACTGTCTGAGCAGGGCACAAAGCTGCTCCGGAGGTAAGGCAGCACAAATCCGATTAGCAGCAATGCTCTCGGACCAAGGAGAAGTGGGGGGTGGTCCATGAGCGTGTGGCACTCGTGGCATCCATCTGCACACAACGTGTGCCACAGCTACAAGAAATACAGTGGTAGCAAACAGGAAAAGAGGCCAAGAAGCAAAAGGAAGGAGCACTTTGCTTTTTCTTCAAGGCTGACCTGTTCTCTCTGGGCGCTCAAATTACACCACAGTTCCCAGATTTGCAGGGAATTCATCTCCCAGCTGACACTTCTGCTGCAAAGTGCCATTCCTCCCTTCCACATGAGGTTTTGCCATTCAATGCATTGCCTTTGAGCCACAACACATTGCTCTCCAGCCAACATTTCCTTCCACACCGTGCTCCCCCTCCCTGCTCGGCTCACACCTCTCGGGTGTGCAGTGGCTCAGGCACAGCTGGGCTGGCAGCAATCCCGGTGTCACTGCTCCGTCCCGTGGAGGAGCAGGGAAAGGCAGCATGAGTTCAACATCCCAGGGAAATCCCAACAGAGGAAAAGCACAGCAGGAGCTGCCCACTGCCAGGGGATTTCTAAGAGCTGGAGGGACAGTCTGGAACCATCTGGCACTATCCAGCCCCAAGCCTCCCAGCAAAACCACCTTCAGCCACCTATTCATGGAGGACACGTAGTCAGCCCCATGTGCTCACATTCACATTTCTGATCCCCCATGCAGGTGGTTTCCCTCCCAGCTCCTCACCTTGGCCAGTGTGGCCACGTAGCACCTGAGAGCAGCCAGCTGGGCTCCTGCCAGCACTGCTGGTCGGCCGGCCTCCACCCGCAGTGTGTAGTGCATCGCAGACTCCAGGTCAGCCACATACAACTTGGAGCTGTGGGGACGACAAGACGCCCATCGGAACTTCGCTTTACACCCCAAGAGAACCAGCTGCAAGGAGCAGGGCTGATATACAACAGCAATATGGGATTTGGGGGGCAGGGTCCCACCCATAGGTGCATCACCCCCTCCCGTTCCCCACACCACCCTGTAACACCAGAGCAGGGCTCTGACCTGTCAGCCCACACCGGCTGCAGCGCACGGGTCTCATTGATGGCACTGCTGGTGACATTCAGCCTGTAGGAGCCACGGGTGACACCAGAGAGCGTCCGCAGGTAATAGGTGTAGAAGGAGCGTGCCTCAGCGTGCCTGCAGACAGAGGGGCAGTGAGCAGCCCCCTCCCACCCCACACCAAGAAGACCCCCGGTGCTCCCCAGTCGCACCCCCGACTCACACGGGCAGGCGGAAGAAGGAGCCGTTGCGGAGCAGCAGGTAGGCAGAGGGGAAGGTGGTGACCCCAAACTTCTCCACCAGCTCCTCCTCGCTGCTCAGCACCCTCCTCACCGCCACGTTTTCGTACTGCAGCAGGTCCAAGGCTACCTGCAAGCGGTCCCATCATCAGGATGTTGGGAGATGGGCCAGCATCCCCCGTCCTCCCATCTCTTCATTCAAGGAGGAGAAGGCAGCACCGGGTGAATCAACCCATTGGAGGTGCCCGCAGGTTAATGGTGCGCAGGGGAACAGCCATACCCACCTCTCTGCCCACGAAGGAATTGCTCTTCTCAAAGATCAGCGCCAGGTACCGCTCCGTGTTCCTGTGGAAGAAGCTGCGAACCTCCTCAGCACTGCAAGAGAATCACAGGATCGTCTGAGTTGGAGGGGAGCCTTAAAGGCCATCTGGTCCAACTCTCTGCACAGAGCAGGGCTACCCACAGCTCCATCAGTGCTCAGAACCCATCCAGCCTGACATGGCTGCCTGCAGGGATGGGGCACCACCACCTCTCTGGGCAGCCTGTGCCACAGCCTCACCACCCTTTACTGTAAAAACCTTCTTCCTTATCTCCAGTCTAAGTTTTCCCCTTTTTCCCTCTTTTTGTTTGAAACCATTTCCCCTTGTCCTGTCACAGCAGACTCTGCTAAAGGCTGTCCCCTTCCTTCTTATAGTCCCCCTTCAGATACTGAAATGCCCCCTCAGCTCTCCCCAGAGTCTTCTCTTCTCTGGGCTAAAGACGGGAGCACGGTAATGCTGGTGGGCTGCTTTGTCCCCGAGGTGAATAGGGCCATCCCTTACCCACACGGATCAGGGCTGTGATGCCATCAGTGTGGTTCCAGCCCAGGTTCCTCCCCAATGAGGTTTCCAGCCCAGTTTTCTGCTCTGGTTCACAGGCTCTGAAAGCCTGCAGGGTGAGGCGAGGAGGCAGAAAACAAAGGGCAGGCAGGGCAGGATGGAGCTGTGTGCTCACCCACGGGGAAAGAAACAACACAAGTGCCACGAATCTGAGCCAATTCGTTTGGTGTCCTATTTCTTTCATGGGACACAGAGAGCTGCAGTGTGACCCTGGCCCAACCACTGTTTTGGGAAAGCCAAACACTCCCTTGCCACGCACCGCTTGCTCTCTTTCAGCCAGGTTGAATTGAAAATAATTAAGAAAATGATAGTAATAACTAAAACAAGCTTTTTGAGCACTTCTGGTTCAGTATTTCCCTGGGAAGCCCCTTTTCCTGTGCCTATACCTCGCTGGCTCCAGTGGAGGGCATGCAGGTGGCCAGGCATCTCCACTCTGCTCCAGGTTGGTGATGATGGCACGTCTCAGGTCTGCAACAGTGGCAGCAGGGTCTGTGGGAACAGGACATCAGGGCTCCAGTCAGGGACCTGACCCATCCTCCCTCAAAACTCCAAAGCACAAAACCTATGGCTGTGAACACTCACGAGCAATCCTTATCCCATCCTCTGCTTTCTTGGAGAAAGCTCTGAAGAACTGCAAGGAGAAAAAACGAATCAACGCAGAGCACTCTCACCTCATGGAATATCCCTGCGTGCTGCTCACAGCCCTGCTCTGCACAGCCCCAGCATGACACCGGGATGCTGCCTGGCTCCGGATGCGCCTGGCCCCGAGGGGAGGGATGCTGAGCACTACGAGCGGCATGCACACCTCCGGGCACCCACAGTCCTGCACACTGCTCCCTGGAGCTCCCAGAGAAGGATGAGGAAGGGTTTCCCCCAGCCCTGCCCCGCTGCCATGAAGCCGGATGGCGTCATGCAGGTGTTTGCTTTGCAGGCTGGGCTGGGCGCATGGCTGCTTGAGGGTGGCGGGAAGACCAGACACAACAGCCTGGAGACAATTCCTAAACGTCATGTGCCCAGTGAGGTCCCCAGGACAGCTGGGCATGGCTCATGGATCCCCACACGCAGAGTCCATGCCAGATTTACTGGGCTGCCAGCCCCTGGGTCCCAGCTGGGTGGGTTTTTGCAGCCCTATTTTTTGCTGCAAAGTCCCACTGGAGCCCAGCCAGCCCCACAGTACATGCAGCACACAAGGTGTTTGACTGGTTCCAGCTCACCAAGCTGTAATCAGCCCTGCTTTAATTAAGCAACAGAGGATGGAGCCACCCTGGAACCCACCTCTAGAGCATCAAAAACAGTTCAAAACCAAACCCCAGACTCCTCTTCCTCATCCCAAGGCAATGGCAGCTCACGGGGCCAGCATCCTGCTGGTCAGGGAGCCCCAGCTTTTCTGCAGCACAGGGCTGGAGCTCTGTTTGCAGAGGGCAGCACTGGGAACCAGTGTGTTTGTGCAGCTTAGTGGGCAGGCAGGGGCCCAGCAGCAGGGACAGCAGCGTGCCAGGCACCCTGCCAGTCAGAGGGGAGAGGCTGCCTGCAGAATCCCCACGGGAATATTTTGGTGCCACAATGATGTCAGCCCAATTGAGCAAGAGGGGGCCAACATCATGGAGAAAAGCAGGGTGAAAACAGGGTACTAAAAGCCTCTCCCCCTTGCCAATCTCAACACGCATCCCCATCACCCTCTCCCCATGCACCTTACCTTCAGCGTGGGGAAGCCAGTGATCCCAAACTCGGCGCACACCTGCTGGTTGGCCTCATCAGCACAGTCGAGAGCTGCGAGCATCACTGCCGGTCTCCACTCTGCAGGACAGGGGATGGAGGACAGAGTCAGCGCAGCCACAGCCCCACAGAGCATCCCTGCTATTTGAGCAGCCCTCAGGGATTACATCCCTTTGTGCTGCCCCCCACTGATGGGAAATCCACTCCCCATCCTTCCCAGTAGGGATGGGGGATGCAGAGAGCTCGCACAGAGCCAGGCATGGGGCCAAGGCCGAGCTCATAACTGCTTGCAGCAGGCTGCAGTGCTCTGCACTGCCATCCCTGCATCCCTCCATCCCAATCTCCTCCCGCACAGCACAGGGGGGGGAGGCAGCTTAAGCGCCTTGGCCTCTTTTCTTGCCTCCTGAGGCTTGGGAGATTTGTTCCAATTGATGTCTGCTTGGAAAAATCCTCGACAAAAAAAAAGAAAACAAAAAGAACACATACAAAAAAGAAAAAAAAAACCCAACAGATCACAACACAGATTGTTCCTGCTGCTGAAGCCCTGCCCCACGCTTTCTATCCCAGAAACAGACCCAAATACAGAGCTGGGAAGCAGCCAGGCCCTGCAGCCTGCCACCAGCAGCACACAGGTCAGTCCCCATTGCACCGCCGGGCCCACAGGAGTGCTGAGCACGGACACAAAGCCTTTGCTCCCGGGTTGCGCAGTGCCTCCATCCCACGAGCAGCCCAGCCAGCACTCTGTGCCCTACTTTTCAGGCAGGGAACACAATGGCAGCACGAGGTGAAGAGGCAGCAGCCCTGCCCAACCAGCCGGTTCGCCGGGATAGGGGAGGGATGGCCACCGTGATGCAGACGGGAGCGGGGCTCCGACCCTTCCCATCCCAGCTGTGATAAGAAAGACGGAATGACCCAAAACGGGTGAGCTGGGGAAGGGAGCAACGCTCACAGCCCTGGGTACACCGAGCAGCAGGTGCCAAAAGCAGAATAGGGACAGCTCCAACGGGAGCAGGCCGGGAGCAGCGGGCCTTAGGAGCACACATGCGGGGACAGCAGGGACTCCCGGCGTGGCGGCTCCGGCACTGCCACTCCACGACGGGGCTCGGCGGGGCGGGAGCACAGCGTCGTCGCCCCGTCCCTCGTTTCCCGTCCGGGCGCTGAAGGAAGCCATCAGCCTGACTCAGCCGCAGTGCCCGCGCTGTCATTAGCGCAATCACGGGGACCAGCCGGGATGTGACAGGGGAAGGACGCGGCTCGGGGGCCGGCAAGAGCCACGCGCCAAGGTCAGCGCTGCGAGAGCACAGCTGGGCTGCACGGCCAGCACGGCACAGCGAACGGCACGGGGGGAGGGATGCCGGAGGGGCGGCGGCACGCCCCAATAGCCGCGGGCAGAGCAGGGCAGGGCCGCTCCGGGGCCGCCGGGCCGGGTGCCAGCACAGGAGGCCGCTGCTAGGGATGCCCACGCGGGCGTGGGGGCGCGGACTCACCGCGGACGTCCTCGGCCAGGGCCCGCCACGTGGGGGCGAAGTGGATGCAGTGCCCGCACCAGGAGGCGAAGAACTCGACGGCCCACGCGCTGGGGGAGCCCAGCAGCCGCCGCTCCGCCGTGTCGGCCCCTAGCAGCTCCAGCGGGTCGCTGGGCGAGTAGAGAGAGCGGGGCCGCGCCGCGGGCAGCGCCGCCGCCAGCAGCGCCAGCACCGCGAGCCACCAGCGGCCCCGCGGGCCCGCCCCGCCTCCTCCCCCGTCGCCGCCGCCGCC